>NC_090735.1:9700208-9717708 GCF_036898095.1 Palaemon carinicauda
GCAGCTCTTCTAGGAGCAGGACACTTCAAAATCAAACCATTGTTCTCTAGTCTTGGTTAGTGTCATAGCCTCTGTACCATAGTCTTCCACTGTCTTGGGTTAGTGTTCTCTTACTTGAGGGTACACTCGGGCACACTGTTCTATCTTGTTTCTCTTCCTCTTGTTATGTTAAAATGTTTAAAGTTTATATAGGAAATATTTATTTTAATGTTTCTGTTACTGAAATATTTTAATTTTCCTTGTTTCCTTTCTTCTCTGTGGTATTTTCCCTGTTGGAGCCCCTGTGCTTATAGCATCCAGCTTTTCCAACTGTAATAATAATAATAATAATAATAATAATAATAATAATAATAATAATAATAATAATAATAGATGTTTGTCCATAAGAAAACTATATCTCAACATTTCAATCTCCTCCCATCCCAATACCCTTCACTCTTCTCTTTCCTTTCTCTTTTCCTCGTCTGTTATGCTCCGAGGAATGTAATTAGAGGAAGGTTATTGAGTGAAGACGAACTCGTTACCTTGGTTCCTGTCTGAATTGCTGGCAAGTGTTCGCAGCTTTTAAAGACGGAATTAAAATTGATGGTTTTAGAAACTCTGGCAGGACTTTAAGATGCGTCCAATATGGAAGATCGATTTTTATTTGTGCTCATAATGTTTTTTTTTATCGGTCAGAATTTTCATTGTGAGACGTCTCTCTTTTCATATCCTGTTATTGGTTATTATACAGTTGCTGTGGGTTGATACAGAATTGATATATGTTGATGTACAGTTAGAATCAAAAGAACGCCGAGACTCAGGGGAAATTTTTCGTCAGATGTGTCTAGTGTTCCCGTGGCAAAACAGAAAAGGTGTTGCTCTTCTTACTACTACTATGAAATGGGCGGATCCCTCTCCAACCTCAGCGAATCATAGACAGCAAAGGGGTGTTTTTGCTAGTGAAAACATTAAAATTTTACAAATCGAGTTTCATTCTGTTTTATAATTTGACGTTTTGGATATCCACTGAAAATATTGAATACACACAGAATATATATATATATATATATATATATATATATATATATATATATATATATATATATACACACATATATATATCATGAATCCGCAAAATCATGTAGAAATTATTGGAGTATCGCAGCTAAACAATTCCTTCCGTTAACAGCTACATTAGATTATTTCGACATTAGTCTTGTTCAAGTCACCGATGAAAGAAAAAGTACTTTCAGATATGGTTCGATGTAAAATTATAATAAAAAAAACACCATACATGAGTTATACCGGCCTAAATTACATTGATAGAGAGAGAGAGAGAGAGAGAGAGAGAGAGAGAGAGAGAGAGAGAGAGAGAGAGAGAGAGAATCGGCCTGAATACATCGTTTTTAATATATTTGTAGTACGTTGGTCAAAATTCGCCCGTAACTTTTTGAGTTAGATTGGTGACAAACAAATAGACAGAGGTGAAAACATGACCTCCTTGGTGGAGGTAATTATGATGATAGTAATAATTGGACCAAAACGTAAATTTTGAGGGAGTTCTGTCGAGGTGAGTATTGGCCCGCGCACTGAGCCCTTTTGTAATTTGGAATTGCAAGATATTTCTTTGGATTTATTAAACGTAATTAGTTCTTCTTTCCTTCTAAATTCCTGGAATTTATCCAAACCTACCGAAATCTTGTAACCCTTCCAGAAACCACATTATTACTTCCATTCTTGCCTGTTTGTCTTTCAATAATTCCAACTCTTAGCGAGATAAAGATTCACTTCATGAACATCTTGTCTCAAGAGAATGGAACTTGTAATGTTTTTCAAGATGATATTTATTTTGAAATAAGAGTTTCATGTAAGTGGGGGATATAAACTCGAAGCTATCTTTTATCATTTATTATGAGAGAGAGAGAGAGAGAGAGAGAGAGAGAGAGAGAGAGAGAGAGAGAGAGAGAGAGAGAGAGAGAGAGAGAGAGAGAGAGAGAGAGAGAGAGTCTAAAGGTGGTGAGAGTGAGAAGGGATGAGAGCGAGTGGGGGATGTAAACGACGCCATCTTTTATCATTTATTATGGAGAGAGAGAGAGAGAGAGAGAGAGAGAGAGAGAGAGAGAGAGAGAGAGAGAGAGAGAGAGATTGGTGAGAAGGGGTGAAAGAGTCTAAGGGTGGTGAGAGTGAGAAGGGGTGAGAGTGAGAAAGGGTGAGAGCGAGAAGGGGTGAGAGATGGAGAGAATATTGAGTCAAAGAAGATTGGGCGACCAAGATGTTCATTCCATAGTTATGTTACAGATGAACTCTATGATTAGTTAGCAGATTGACTCCTCGTTATCCATTTCAGTGTTAAAATTACAAACTTCATTTCTAACTAAGCTGATATTATCTAGTTACCGATAATCTGTTGCGCTACGTCTTTATAGTTCGATTTGTAAAACGACAAGGAAAGGAAAGAATAAAGTCACGCTATTCTTAAGGAACAAGACACCAAGGATTTCAATAGATAAAACAGAAGTATATTTGAATAAGAACTAATTTGGGGCCAGAGTTCGTAAACAAATGCACAAAAGCTATCTAGAATATGGTACCAATGGGGCAAAGGGTGGGTGCGCTTTAAAGAACTTAATTTCAAGGTTGTGAATAATGTTTTTCTCCCTTTTTAGCTTAGCATTTTCAGTTCGTATTGTATCGTTTCTTTTTTTTACGGTACATGTGTTTATTTTTCTAGTTTTATTACCCTGGTTTTTGGAGAGCTTATTGGAAGATGTAAATGAGAATGTAGCAGCTGTACAATTTATACAGAGAGCTAGAGACAGAACCAGGTGGAGGCAATTGACAGCCCACGTCGAGGACATGGCA
Source organism: Palaemon carinicauda (assembly GCF_036898095.1). Taxonomy (NCBI): domain Eukaryota; kingdom Metazoa; phylum Arthropoda; class Malacostraca; order Decapoda; family Palaemonidae; genus Palaemon; species Palaemon carinicauda. Next base: position 9,703,053 of record NC_090735.1, read on the forward strand.
TCTAAAAAGATTACCCTGGTTATTTCTGATCGCCTTTCTATCAATGGTGATTTTAAAAATATCTGTTTCTCTGGAATTTACCTTTCTTTGGTTTGATATCAGGTGATATTAGCCTACTGATTTCTCTGATATACAGTATATGTCCAGAAGGAGACCCGAAGCAACGTGAAGTTATTTCATGTTGGCTATAGGATGAAACCAATATTTAAAACATTTGAGAAACAGGCAGTCTCCCATCTAATATCGTTAAAAGAATTAAATTTTGAGAAAGGTTTTTTTTTTTTTCAAATTTTTTGGAGACCTGTTATTTCTAAGGAAGTTATTTTAAGCACTTTGGGTTGGTAGTACTTTGAAAATTGTTCACATGTTTGTGCTTCAGAATCTGACTTTTATCATAAACTGATGGAGAAAAACCTGACGCTTATTAAACTCCATATTCATAATCTTGATATAAGTATCTGACACCATTGTTCAATTGACTCAGTGTGCATGGTGTTTAGAATATTTAGGAATCCTTTTAGGCCGGGTGCCAGGACCACCCCAGGATATTTTTTGCTAACTTTTTAACTAATTTCCTGATAACCTTTTTAACTCACATTTCCTGATAACCTATGTCTTGGGCTATGTCAAGAACATAGCGACCACTCTCAACTCGGGGCCGTTCTCACAGGGGACCAAAACCCCTGTTTCACGCTACGCTCAACTCTGCCTCGCATAAATCTACATTAAGCCTTTATATGGGCGGTCAAATATATTCAGACTTTCAAGGAATTTTTCAGGGACTATTGCAATATATCAAGAAATATGTAAAAAACAAATATTTCAATGGTATAATATGTATTTCTAAATTAATGCAAAATGTACACAGACAAACCGAAAAAAATCTTGATTTTTACATATTTCTCTTTGCATACGAAGTCCTCTCAGGAAAAAATAACTAATCTGCAATTACAAATTGCATTATAAATACGACTATGTTACATATGCTTTTTTTAGCCAAACTTTACGTTATATCGAAATAGATACCAAAACTTTTCTATCCGTTTCAAACTGATAAATCCAAATAAACAAGTGATGATTTTTTCTCCTGACAAATTCCAAACTAATTTTAAAAGGTAAAGTGCCTTTAATTTTTTTATGGAAAATTTAAAGGTATTTTTTCAAATGTAGTTCGAAGTTAAGATTAATTATTATTCTTACTTATTTGTTCATTTGTTTATTTACTCGTTTATAAAGTTGATGACGAGAGCTTTTTTGAATTGGTCGCCGCACATTGTTAAGCATAAAAACAAATGCTTGAATGTAAGTGAACACGTCGCCAAAAAAGATGTTAGATAGTGATATTTGGTAAATATTGTATATTTTGTAAAGGTGACAAGGTAATGGACTCTGGTAATATTCATACATAGCTTGCAGAAGTTCCACTCAGATGCGTATAAAAACATTGAAGAAAAGAAAATTTAACCAAATGATGAAGATTTACTATGTAAAATAAGACCAGATCTTTTTGCCGGGGATACCTAATTCCATGAGTGCCGACCCAAGTAGTTTTTAGTGGGACGAATACCTCAGCAGTGTTACACCATCACAGAAACTGGGGTAACATCAGACAAGAAAAGATGTATAGAGAAAGCATATTTGCATCTACGTTTTTATAAAAAAAGAAGTTATTCACAAAGTTCGGGTTCTAAAACTTTGTCATTTAGAAATGTGTATAATGAGAATCTATGCAACAATAGTAATAATGAACAAGCTCTTGAAGTAACTAGTCAATCTCAGGTTGAAGATTGAATACTGTTCTGGCCTGAAAGACAGCATCGACTTTTGATCATCCGCCGTGCCAAAGGGGGAACCTCGCCCTGCCAGCGGGAATTGGGTCCCCCGCCCTGCCAGCGGGAAGGGGGCCCCGTCCTCCCAGCAGGGAGGGGGGAGCCCCGCCCTCCCAGCAGAAAGGGTGGAGCCTCGCCCTGCCAGCGGAAAGGGGGGAGCCCCACCCTGCCAGTGGGAAGGGGGGAGCCCCGCCCTGCCAGTGGAAAGGGGGGGACCCCGCCTTGCCAGCGGAAAGGGGGGAGCCCCGTCCTTCCACCCTTCCAGCGGGAAGGGGGAGCCCCAACCTGACAGTGGGAAGGGGGGAGCCCCACCCTGCCAGAGGGAAGGGGGGACCCCCGCCCTGCCAGCAGAAAGGGGGGAGCCCTGCCCTGCCAGCAGGAAGGGGGGAGCCCCGCCCTGCTAGCCGGAAGGGGGGAGCCCTACCTTGCCGGCAGGAAGGGGGGAGCCCCGCCCTTCCAGCGGGAAGGGGGTAGCCCCGCCCTGCCAGCGGAAAGGGGGGAGCCCCGCCCTGCCAGCAGGAAGGGGGGAGCCCCGCCCTGCCAGCGGGAAGGAGGGAGCCCCGCCCTGCCAGCGGGATGGGGGGAACCCCTCCCTGCCAGCGGGAAGGGGGGAGCCCCGCCCTGCCAGCGGGATGGGGGGGAGCCCCGCCCTGCCAGCGGGAAGGGGGGAGCCCCGCCCTGCCAGCGGGAAGGGGGGAGCCCCGCCCTGCCAGCGGGAAGGGGGGAGCCCCGCCCTGCCAGCGGGAAGGAGGGAGCCCCGCCCTGCCAGCGGGATGGGGGGAGCCCCGCCCTGCCAGCGGGAAGGTCGGAGCCCCGCCCTGCCAGCGGGAAGGGGGGAGACCCGCCCAGCCAGCGGGAAGCGGGGAGGCCCGCCGAGCCAACAGTATAGAGTTCCTGTATCTAGCTTATTTTTAAAAAAACATGAGGGCCTTTTGGAAATTTCTAACAGGCTCCAACAAGTCTTCAAAGTCTTCAAAGCTCCCCCAACTCCTTGTTTGTCTCCAATTTGTCTTTCGTCATCAATAGTAAAGTTGAATGCTTTCCTGTCATAACTCCAAAAGGAGAAATATGGAATAACGGTGCAATCCTAAATTGCCTTCAAATTTTTATTCATCTCAAGCATAAATGTTAGAAAAGGTAAAAAGGTCGTTTCGATTGTTTTATTGACCAACCCAAATTTGCAAGCTTTTATCACCAACTCACCATGAGGCTATTAAAAAGGAAACAAGATTATGGTTTTGCAGAAAATACTTTGGTGAAAGTTAAGAGAATTGTTGAGTGTGACTTTGAAAGAAAACCAAAATACTTCGTCATAAAGGGATCAACGAAAAGCAACACAAGAATCTTGAAGACTAATAAATGATTTATTTGAAAGGATTCGGACAGAAAATACAGGAATAAGAGGATGACAGGAAGGAGAACAGGAGAGAAGAAATAATGAATCCGAAAAGGAGAACTAGTTATTATTTGTTGATCATTTTACGCTAGGTTGGATTTGAAATGAGAAAGTCAAGTCCCTAATGTTGAATATCCAAAAATAAAGATTGTGTAGAATAAGGCGGATTTGCACAGAAGTAGAGAATATTGAAGGATCAAAGAAAGATCTAAAATTCTTAAATCTGAAATAATTTTTTTTTTCTCTCCAAAAAAGGAAGGATTTCTAAGGAGAGGCACTCCAATTGGACGTCTTCCTTTTGGAAATCCCTAACAGGCTCCAAATCCGAAATAGTCTTAAAAATTCTCCCAACTCGTTGTTCGACTTCAATTTCTCTTCCGTCATCAATAGGAAAGTTGAATGCTCTCCTGTCAGAGCTCCAAAAGATTCTGTCTCTCGGTTTGGAGGAATATGGAATACCGGTGCATTCTAAAATCGGCTTCAAATTGTCATTAGTCTTGTGCAGGAATGTTAGAAAAGGTAAAAAGATTGTTTTAATCGTATTATTGATCAACCCAAATTTGCAAGATTTTATCACCGACTTGCCTCAGAGGCCATTAAAAAGGAAACAAGATTTGTGTGATGCAGAAAATGCTTTGGTGGAAGTTAAGAGAATTATTGAGTCTGCGACTTTGGAAGAAAATCAAAATACAAAAAGGAGTCAACGACAAGTGGAATCAGGAAGGCAGTTATAAAAAGCTAAACAAGAATCTTCAAGACTAATAATGGATTTATTTGAAAGGATTCGGACAAAATACAGGAAGAAGAGGGAGACAGGAAGGAGAACGGGAGAGAAGAAATAGAATCCGAAAAGGAGAACTAGTCATTATTTGTTGATCACTTTACGATTGTGCGGATTTGAAATGAGAAAGTAAAGTCTATAATGTTGAAGATCCAAAAATAAAGATTGTGCAGAATAAGGCGCTAACTGCACAGAAGTATAGAATACTGAAGGATCATAGAAAGCAAAAATTCTTCAATCTGAAGTAAATTTTTTTCCCCTCTTGTTACAACCTACCAGGTTGTAATGCAGGTTCTTAAATTCTCATGGATTGCAGTCGGTAAAAAATACGTCAGTGATAAGGAAAGACGGAAACAAAGACCCAAGAAAACTTAACAATATTTATTATAAACAAGAACAATAACTTAAATCAACCTTGTGAGATTAAATACACTTACACATATTCAAGACAACAAATAATGGTTCTCGGGAACTCACAAGAAAATAACCTAAAGCTACTACACTAAGCCCTAAACATGAGAAAATTCCAAGAGAGAAAACACTTAATAATAACGAGGTGGATCCAAAATACAGCTAGCCAAAGTCAATAACCTAATAATAAAAAGGAAGAAGGAAGTAGGAGATGAAAACAACGAAAACCTTAATATTCCTACCTATCTTACAAAACTAAACAATACAGAATTAAATAGTTACACAACATAGCAATAGAACTCTTATATATAGAATTAGACAATTAATAATATATATAACTTCACCTCAAGTGAAGTACAGAAGGGGAGTTGAATACAGGGCCGTACTTAATCCATCAAGCCGCTATACTGAAGGGTAAAACTGTACGCCAGGCATTGAAGGGCAATCCACTTCCCTACACAAGAGGAACGATAATTTGTCTTACCTGGCGTCAGCCTCCCTACTTATCACCTCACGAGCCAGTTTGCTCTCACACTCGTACACAGCTGGACTGGATGAATACGGCCAGTAACATCAAGGTTCAGTGTCGGGAAACAGCGTCGACACAAATCCCGTGCGAATCCTCCGACGGGAACAAGTAGCAGAAAACTACCGTCGCAAATGACATGAGCATCTGCTAAACACTTCAACAGAAGTACGAAGGTAATAGCTAAAGCCGTCCTCCAAGTCACAAGGAATGCTGAGACGAGAAATATTGTTGGTGAGAGCTTGTCAAGACCCGAACTGCCTTCACTGGTCGACCATGTCCACTCATCACCTTCCCAGCGTTCATCAACACTCACAGCAAAAAAAAAACAATCGTTAAAACGATAGTCCACTAATACACAAAGGAGGAGGAGGAGGCGCAAAAACACTATTCAACAATCGGAGAGCCACTTACATTAACACTATAGTAAACAAACAACAAAAATACTTTAACTTAAAAAGAAAAACAAGGCTGATTTAAATAAAATAAAGAAATAATTTTACGTTAACCTAATACCTTCCTCCCCCAAAACAAAAAAAAATTATTCACATAGAATACATTTTTTTTTTTTTCAAAATTAAATACTGTAAAAATGCTGAAATGAAAATTAATTAACAATGTTACGGAAATACAAAACCTGAAAAGAAGTTATAAATATAACAATACATATGCCAAAAAGAAAAAAAAAACACATAGCTTCACGAAGAAGACTTACCAAATCAGAAAATGGGACTCTTAAATTAAAGGCTAAACTATACCTCCAACGAGTACAAAATAATAGGGAAAAAATTGATAGACCTTACTAAGGTTGAACATACAAAAACAACGCACTTAACCAAACCTACATATAAACTAAACTCTAAGATAAGGACTCACTCATACCCACACCCATACTGGCCATTAGATTTTACTATGGAAAAATAGTTTTATACAAACCCCATGAAGACACGAGAAGGGCGAGGGAGGGACAAAAGCCAAGATTACATACGAGAAAGGGCATCAGGAATGCGGTTCTCCGATCCCTTAATATGTTTTATAACCAGAGTGAATTCCTGCAACTGCAAAGCCCATCTCAAAATTCTCTGATTGGACCCTTTCATCCTTTCTATGAACACTAGAGGATTGTGGTCAGTCCAAATCTCTATCGGGAAGGAGAAATTGGTCACATAGGGTTTAAAATGTAACAAAGAACGAACCAAGGCCAAGGCCTCCTTCTCGATAGTTGAATACCGCCTCTCTGCTGCCAATAGTTTACGGCTAAAGTAAGACACGGGAAGTACCTCTCCAGCCCCATTTCTCTGAAAGAGAACACCTCCAATGCCCACATCACTAGCATCCACCGCGATAATGAAAGGTTTCTGAAAATCAGGGGATATTAATATTGGGTTTGATATCAGCACCAGCTTAAGTTTAATGAAAGACTCCTCACATTGAGGAGACCACGCAAATTTCTGTCCTTTCTCCAATAACTTAGTAAGCGGCTGAGCAATGTCCGAGAAGTTTCGCACAAACCTTCTATAATAACCCGTCATTCCAAGGACTCTCCGAACTTCCCTGACATTACTCGGCCTCTTCAAATTTAAAATGGCATCGAGATTGGCTTGTTTAGGGGCTACCTGACCCAAACCAACCTCATGACCCAAATAGCACACTTTGGCTTTACCAAATTCACACTTACCCAAGTTCACAACAAGACCGGCATCCCTCAAAGCTTCAAACACTTTTCTCAATCTTACTATATGAGTTTGCCAATCATTGCTGTGAACAACTAAATCATCAATATAAATCTCAGTGCCTTTCAACCCACAAATGACTCTGTTCATAAGCCTCTGAAAGGTGCATGCAGCATTTTTCATCCCAAAGGGCATCACTTTACATTCGTAAAGCCCAAAGGGAGTTACAAATGCGGAAATTTCCCGGGCTCGATCAGACAGGGGCACTTGCCAATACCCTTTCAGCAAATCCAACTTGGTTATGAATTTTGCAGACCCTATCTGATCGAGACAGTCGTCAATGCGAGGCAAAGGAAAAGAGTCATTTTTGGTACTGGCATTAACTTTACGGTAATCCACACACATTCTGTACTTTCCATCAGACTTTTTAACTAAAACTATCGGAGAGCTCCAAGGACTTATCGAAGGTTGGATGAGGTCGTGTTTCAGCATATACTTTATTTCCTCCTCGACTATGTCCCTTTTCACTGGATTTAGTCGATAAGGACTCTGCTTTACGGGAGAAGCACTGCCCACATCCACATCATGCTGAAGCAACCTCGTCCTACCTGGCGAACTAAGAAATATTTCTGGAAAAGAACAGATTAAATTAATAATGTCCCTTTTCTGGGTAACTTCCAGATGGTCCAGCTCTCTTTTCAAAACCTCTAGATTTTGAACGTTATTAAAGAGAGCATCAGAAGATACCTGACCAACCAAGTCCTCAAAGTTATCCTCTGGAGACTCTACTTCTACAGACACAGGTTCACACACTATAGCTAAAGGATCCCTACCACCTGAAATATAAGATTTTAATCTATTAATATGAAAGACCCGGCACTTTCGTTTGGTCCCGGGGGCTTCAATTTCATAATTCACTTCAGACAATTTTCTCAAAACCTTCCAGGGCCCCTTATACCTTGGCTCAAGGAAATTGTCTGAGTCTGTACTCAACACCAATACCAATTCCCCAGGCTCAAACGATCGCACCTTGGTTTTCTTATCAAAATTTGATTTCATGATTACTTGGGAGGAAGCCAAATTTTCTCTTGCAAATTTCCACGCAATGGCTAACTTTTTCCGTAAATTCTCTACAAATTTCATCACATTAAGTTCCTTTTTCTGCCCAGATGATAACAATTCATGAAAAATTTCCAACGGACCACGTACTTTGTGCCCATAGATCAGCTCAAAGGGAGCTACACCTGTAGATGCATTTGGATGGTTCCTTATGGCAAAGAGAGCAAAGGGAAGTCCCTTCTCCCAATCCTCTCCTTGTTCATAGCAGTATTTTTTTAAAACTGATTTAAGTGTCTGGTGGAATCTTTCCACCACACCCTGACTCTCGGGATGGTAAGGTACGCTGGTAGTGCACTGAATGGCCAGTTCAGCACACTTACCCCTAAATACCTTACTCGTAAAATTCGTCCCACAGTCGGTCTGAATTTTACGAGGAAGTCCGTATCGGGAGAAAAATTCAACAAGCTTCTCAAATACTGCATTGGAAGTTATCTTTTTCATTGGGAATGCTTCAGGAAATCTAGAAGCTCGGTCCATGATGGTCAGGAGATGAGTAAACCCAGTCTTTGTTCTGGGCAAAGGCCCCACCACATCTATAACCAATTCCACAAAAGGTTCCCCAATTGCTGGAATGGGATTTAGAGGTGCTTTAGGGATCACTTGATTGGGCTTTCCCATCACCTGACAAACCTCGCAATTACTAACAAATTGTTTTACTGATGATTTCAATCCTGGCCACCAAAAACATTTTGCTAATCTTTTGAACGTCTTAAATACTCCAAAGTGACCAGAAAAAGAATCATCATGTGACAACTTCAAAACAGACTCCCTAAATTGTGAGGGAACCACAATTTGTTCCACTCGAGAAGTTTTGTTCAGATCATGTGTAGATGGACGACTAATTCGATATAACAAACCTTTCATTACACAAAACCTCGGTTTAGTTAAATCGGCTGTGTCACCCAACTCAAAATCAAACTCTTGTTTCTGAGCCTCAATAAACGTTAAACGGTCCCAATCAAGTTGCAAGATATTACTAGTACTACTAGGACTACCTACTGGCCCGGGCCTTTCTAACTCTACTTCTAAACTACTTAAATCTAAGTCATCATCATTTATCAAATCAGCTGCCTTAGCGGAGGCCCGAGTCACCACCGTCACAGGACAAGCATTCACAGTCACAATAGGGAATAATTCCAGACCCCTATGGTCTACCATGTCATTTCCTAAAATACCATCTATATTTGGAATAGGGAGTTTCTCCACCACAGCCAACTCTGTTACCTCATTATACCCAGGGAATGATAATTCAACTTCCACCAATGGAGCTGAAACCACAGTATTCGGGAAACCTCCCAGAATCACGTAATTCCCTGAATATTCAACTAAACCATTTAAAGATTCCCTTAATACTAAAGAACGAGCTGACCCTGTGTCTCGCAAAAATTTTACCTTTAGAATTCCTGAATTCGTAACCAGTCTACCAGGCCATATATATTTATCATAGAGTCATGAAGGTCTATTACCAGTTGGTTTTACATTGCTGTCATCACCACTATTTACATTGCTACCTTCCGTTACTGGTGGATTCTCAACCTTGGGGGTGTTAGGAATAGTCTTATTTGTTATTACAGATATAGGATTGTCAATATTGTTATTATTTCTCTCTAGATACCTCCTCCTGGCATTACACTGAGCTTGATAATGTCCAGGCTTATTGCACCAAAAACAGGTCCCATTACCTTTGCTCACATTACCAGACACTACCCTGTTTTTGGAGAAGAATCTAGAGGGCTCTCCATTTGAAATATTTCCCTGAGTCTTTTCATTCCTATAATAGGTTGGAACACCTGAATGCTTTACCCTGTTGTTAGCTACATTATTAGATTTATTATTACCATCATTTGGCTTGGCAGACTGGAAATCTAAACCCTGAGACCCAAAATTGCCGGACCCTGCTCGATGGGTTAAAATAAATTCATCGGCAATCTGAGCCGCTTTACTTAGGTTAGCTGCTTTCACCTCTTCCAAGTATATCCTCAGTTCTTTACTACAATATTTCTTAAATTCTTCCAATAACATTAATTCCCTCAAGGAGGAGAAAGAGACTACCTGACGACTCTTCAGCCAATTATCAAATTGCTCCTCCTTGAGCCTAGCAAACTCAACATATGAAATGGAAGCATGCTTGCTAAAATTTCTAAATTTTAGACGATAGGCCTCAGGGACAAGATCATAAGCCTTGAGGACCAACGCCTTTACTTTACCATAATCACGGGCTATGCCCTCCTCCAAAGAATTATAAACCCTGATTGCCTTGCCCACCAGCCTACACTGAATTAAGACTGTCCACATCTCGGCGGGCCAAGACAACCTGGTAGCTACCCGTTCAAATGCTTTAAAAAATTCCGGCACATCTTTTTCGTCAAATACAGGGACTAACTTCAAAGCTGCCCCTATATTAAATTTATCGACATATGGACCACAAGGAGTACTCAATTTATTAGGAACATTTTGTAATTTAGCCAACTCCAAATTTACTTTAGCCATCTCTAGTTCATGTCTCCGCACCTTCTCGTTCTCCTCAAACTCAAGTTTCACTAACTCTATCCTCTTGCAAATTAATCTATATTCATAGTCCTCTTGGGACAACACAGGCTGCACTGGAACTACATTCTCTGGGACAGATTTTTCTACAACAAATGGGTTTGTAGACACGTTACCTTTATCTTGCAATTTAGCATTTCCTTCAAAAATAGTTCCAGTACGAGGGGGGTCCTCAAACAAAGAAAGGCCTGGATTCACACTCACATCATCAATCACACTATCCTCGCGCTCCGAACCACTATCACCAACACTGTCAAAATCCCTAGCTAAATTCTCTCCTTCAGCCATACCCTGAGCTACCTTATTCTCTACAGCTAACAACAACTGGGCCTTAGTGTTCGCAGCCCTAAGTGGGACACCTAACCAGCGAGCACAACTCACCAAACACTCTTTACTTAATACAGGAAGATGCCTAAGACAATCTGCTGATCCTAAAAATTCTGCGGGATCAAAAACATATTCACCCATGATTTCAAAATTAAAGGGGGAGTAAGGCAACACACTAAACAATAACAAATATTGGTAAATTCACTGAGCACCGATCCGCCAACCAAACCACCGAGTACACCCGAGTGCAATCCTGTCACGGTCGCCAACTGTTACAACCTACCAGGTTGTAATGCAGGTTCTTAAATTCTCATGGATTGCAGTCGGTAAAAATACGTCAGTGATAAGGAAAGACGGAAACAAAGACCCAAGAAAACTTAACAATATTTATTATAAACAAGAACAATAACTTAAATCAACCTTGTGAGATTAAATACACTTACACATATTCAAGACAACAAATAATGGTTCTCGGGAACTCACAAGAAAATAACCTAAAGCTACTACACTAAGCCCTAAACATGAGAAAATTCCAAGAGAGAAAACACTTAATAATAACGAGGTGGATCCAAAATACAGCTAGCCAAAGTCAATAACCTAATAATAAAAAGGAAGAAGGAAGTAGGAGATGAAAACAACGAAAACCTTAATATTCCTACCTATCTTACAAAACTAAACAATACAGAATTAAATAGTTACACAACATAGCAATAGAACTCTTATATATAGAATTAGACAATTAATAATATATATAACTTCACCTCAAGTGAAGTACAGAAGGGGAGTTGAATACAGGGCCGTACTTAATCCATCAAGCCGCTATACTGAAGGGTAAAACTGTACGCCAGGCATTGAAGGGCAATCCACTTCCCTACACAAGAGGAACGATAATTTGTCTTACCTGGCGTCAGCCTCCCTACTTATCACCTCACGAGCCAGTTTGCTCTCACACTCGTACACAGCTGGACTGGATGAATACGGCCAGTAACATCAAGGTTCAGTGTCGGGAAACAGCGTCGACACAAATCCCGTGCGAATCCTCCGACGGGAACAAGTAGCAGAAAACTACCGTCGCAAATGACATGAGCATCTGCTAAACACTTCAACAGAAGTACGAAGGTAATAGCTAAAGCCGTCCTCCAAGTCACAAGGAATGCTGAGACGAGAAATATTGTTGGTGAGAGCTTGTCAAGACCCGAACTGCCTTCACTGGTCGACCATGTCCACTCATCACCTTCCCAGCGTTCATCAACACTCACAGCAAAAAAAAAACAATCGTTAAAACGATAGTCCACTAATACACAAAGGAGGAGGAGGAGGCGCAAAAACACTATTCAACAATCGGAGAGCCACTTACATTAACACTATAGTAAACAAACAACAAAAATACTTTAACTTAAAAAGAAAAACAAGGCTGATTTAAATAAAATAAAGAAATAATTTTACGTTAACCTAATACCTCTAAAAGGAATAACTTCTAAGGAGAGACACTCCAATGGGACGTCTTCCCGTTAGCACGCTCTTATAAGAAAAATAATTATCTAGTACCGACGAAGGAACGGGTTTGGGTTCGGCGATATTTGTTTTACGGCTCCCCGGATTTGAACTTCGGGCTCCAGCTTCGGTCGTCATTTTGTGTCAGCCTCATCATCATCTGTCTGTCGTCAGTGTTCGAGTCATCCAACACAAGTAATAGCTTTTAAAAGATACAAAAAGGATATTTTCATTGAAGGATCAATGGTTCAATTGGGTTCCGTCGTCATGAAACACCTTCAAGATGTTCGTCAAAGGAAATTTGACCAAGAGGCGCAACGGCAGAAGGAGAGGAACTGGTCAAACGAATACTCTGAGGAAAGAGTTTGTTGCCCATCATCAGGACCCCTAAAATATTGATATGCAATCGAAACATCAAAACGAAAGTTAGCTTACGGGAAGAGTCGGAACGGGGTACCTTCACACACGCGCACACGTGTGTGTATATATATATATATATATATATATATATATATATATATATATATATATATATATATATATATATTTATATATATGTATGTATGTATGTATATATATGTGTATGTATGTATGTAAGTATATGTATATATGTGTGCGTGTGTGTGTTTGCTGGGTATTATTTTCTTACCTATTACTATTTTACCAATTTGTATGATAAATTAATTAAAGGGGATTTTGTATAATTACGTTTTGATATAGCTGACCATAACAGACAGTAAGTAGAGTGTTGAGAAACTAGATCTTCCTCAATCCTGTTTTTCTGAGACTAAACTAACTAGTTTAGCATTTAAGTCATATGGAATTAAGACTCTTCATGGATGTTGATGATTATGGAGGTGTAGACCCAAATGCAATTTCTCCTCCGTTTTTTTTTTTTTTTTTTTTTTTTATAAAGACCTCTGATTTCTTAGCTCTTAAGTCGTCTGCTATTTTTTTCAAGTTATCATATTATATATATATATATATATATATATATATATATATATACATATATATATGTATATATATACATATATATATATGTATATATATATGCATATATATACATTATATATATATATATATATACATATATATATATACATGTATATATATGTATATATGTATATATATATCTATTTATATATGTATATATATGCATATGAATATGTATACATACATATATATATGTATATATATGTATATATATATGCTTATGTATATATGTATATATATGCATATGTATTTATGTATATATGTATATATATGTATATGTATATGTATATATATGTGTGTATATGTATACATATGTATATATATGCATACATATGTATATATATGTATATATATGCATAAATGTATATATATATATATATATTATATATGTATTATTTATGCATATGTATATATGTACATATATGGATAAATATACATATATATGTATATATGTATATATATATGTATATATGTGTATATATTATATACATGTGTATATATGTGTATATACATGTATGTATGTATATATACTGTATATGTATATATATGTGTATATATATAGATATATGTGTATATATATATATATATATATATATATATATATATATATATATATATATATATATATATATTATAGTCACGAAAGGAGAACTGAGTTTGTATTTCATTTTTCATTTCTTCTCTATAATAATTTTTTGTTCATCACGTGTTAGCTTTTGTGATTTCTACACACACACACACACACACATACACGCACACACACATATATATGTATAATGATAAATTTTGCACATTTAGACGTGTTTTCATATTTAATAAGCTATATATTATACTCCCTTAATATCTGGATTCTCTCTATACCTCGGGATCAGAGAACAAAGGATGAATCAACCCAGAGATAATAGCTTCTGGTTGGCCGGGGAATCGAACCCTGATCAGAGAAACTGGCATGAAAATTGGGAGAGATTTCTTTTCTGGAGGGATAGTGAGAAGCTAGGAACTAATATTGACGGTATAAGACGAGCACCGGAGGTGAAGGCCATTTATTTTGAAAATAATGAGAATGTTTGATAAATATGTGATTAAAGAATGAAAGAAAGGACCTCAAATGAAAAAGAATAATAAAGGGGAACAAAAATGTTAAAGAATAAATACCTAACTAGACATGTCAGGGGATAGAGGAAGAAGCTCAGAAAATAAAATCTGAAGAATGGGAGAAAATATCTGGGAATCCAATGGTATCACTCCTCAGCTGTGTGATTTAGTGATTAAAAGGACAATCAAACATTTATTTTCGAGATATCTTAATATTTGGTTTTACCCTTTCCCGCTTACTGCATCAGCTGTAGAAATTATGGTTCAACTAATATCTTGATAGGCGGAGGAGCTGGTATGGATGGCTATAGCTCGAACACTCCGAACTAGAGCTTCACGGATAGTGATGTGTTTTTCGCTCGTTAAGCGCCCATATGCCTAGACTAATTTACCCGGTCCAGAGCCCACATCCAACACCACATAGCTGTGCTAATTCGGGCACTTGATTACTGTAAATAGGGA
>NC_090735.1:9722708-9725208 GCF_036898095.1 Palaemon carinicauda
TATATATATCCAAATTATGCCGAGGTAATTCTGGTGACACTCGCTTCTGAAATTCGTAATTAGCTTCATGAACTTCCTTGAAATTGCCAACTATGAAACTCAAAACGAGACTCAAAGCCAGTTTCTGATTTAATCCTTTCTCCACGTCGCATCTCCTAATTTTCGGTTTTAGCTATAAGTCTCACTGTTTCTACGCCTAAAAAGACCCTAATATTAATCGAAAATATACGGTTCTCAGCCGTATTTTCAGAAATACAGGCGACCGTAAATTTACCCAATTTTATTATTATCTTCTACGGGTTGGCGACTATGATATCACTCATGAATGTCAATATATACGTTTTTAAAAACGGTAGATTACTGGCAATATTTATTCCAGGATATTTTTACCGATTATGACGGCAATTTTTTTAAGAACAGCCGTATTTTCAGAAATACAGGCGGCCGTAATTTTACCCCACTTTGTTATTTTCTGTTACGGGTTGGTGACCGTAAAATAACCCTTTACCGTTAATATATCCGTTTTTAAAACGGTAAATGCCTGGCAACATTTATTCCAGGATTTTTATCGCTTTTTACGGCAATTATTTTAACAACACCGTAAAAAGCCGTAATTTTAATCGGAAATTCTCCGTAAAATATATACGGTTCTCAGCCGTATTTTCAGAAATACAGGCGACCGTAAATTTACCCAATTTTATTATTATCTTCTACGGGTTGGTGACTGTGATATCACTCATTAATGTCAATATATACGTTTTTAAAAACGGTAGATTACTGGCAATATATATTCCAGGATTTTTACCGTTTTGTTACGCACTGTTTAAAAAAAATACCGTAATTTTAATCGAAAATTCTCCGTAAAAATATACGGTTCTCAGCTGTATTTTCAGAAATACAGGCGACCGTAAATTTAACCAATTTTTTTATTATCTTCTACGGGTTGGTGACCGTAATATCATTCCTTAATGTCAATCTATCCGTTTTTAAAACTGTAAATGCCTGGCAATATTTATTCTAGGATTTTTACCGTTTTGTTACGCACTGTTAAAAGAAAGAAAAAAAAACCGTAATTTTAATCGAAAATTCTCCGTAAAAATATACGGTTCTCAGCCGTATTTTCAGAAATACAGGCGGCTGTAATTTTACCCAATTTTTTTTATTAACTTCTACGGGTTGGTGACCGTAATATCAGTCTTTAACGTCAATATTTCCGTTTTTAAAAACGGCAAATGCCTGGCAATATTTATTCCAGGATTTTTTACCGTTTATTACGGCAATTTTTTTTTAAGAACACCTTAAAAAAAGGCATGATTTTAATAGGAAATTCTCCGTAAAAATATACGGTTCTCAGCCGTATTTTCAGAAATACATGCGGCCGTAATTTTACCCCACTTTGTTATTATCTTTTACGGGTTGGTAACCTTAAATGACCCTTTACCGTCAATATACACGTTTTTAAACGGTAAATGCCTGGCAACATTTATTCCAGGATTTTTATCGCTTTTTACGGCAAGTATTTTAACAACACCGTAAAAAGCCGTAATTTTAATCGGAAATTCTCCGTAAAAAATATACGGTTCTCAGCCGTATTTTCAGGAATAGAGGTGACCGTAAATTTACCCTTTAACGTTAATATGTCTGTTTTTAAAACGGTAAATGCCTGGCAACATTTATTCCAGGATTCTTATCGTTTGTTACTGTATTTTTTTAAGTGTATGACGGTAAACCGCAGGAAGAAATCTTTACTATTAACAAAACTACTACATAAATTAATGTGATAAATCTGATAATCTGATATATCAAGATTTGATATAAATTGTGATAAATCTGATAATCTGATATATCGAAATTTGATATAAATTACGTTGCCAATGGAATTCTAGATCTCTTTCCCAACTCTGCAGGATAGACGACGAAGTAAACACGTGTCCGCTTATGAATATACTTTTGGGAAATCAAGATTAATGCTGCTACAATTATGAATATTTATGATTGCGCTCATCTGGTCATACATGGCATGCATAAGTACACCTTTGCATATGTTGGGGCGGGAAAGTCGTCATCCGTGCTTGCATTAATTTGCAATTTGAGCATTCATACTGTGGAAAAGTAAGGGGCACTCAGTAGAGCACAGACCTCCGCCTCTGGAGCTTATTTCTCGACCTTTCGCTCGACCTTGATCTTGACCTTTGACCTTAATATGTATTAATTGACGTGGATTTTCATACACCCAAATATGAACCAAGTTTGAAGTCTCTGTGACAACGATGTCCAACCTTATGGCTGATGACTTGAATAGGACATTTTGCTTGACCTTCCAAAATTTAATCATTTCTAGCTTTTTACATAACAGTTAATCCTGCCAGTTTCATTTCGATTAAAATTGTGGCCAGGAAGCTGTTCACAAACAAACACACACAGAAACACAGAAACAGGGGCGAAAACATAACCTCCTTCCAACTTCGTTGGCGGAGGAAATTATACGAGGGAGCACAGG
>NC_090735.1:10031208-10136208 GCF_036898095.1 Palaemon carinicauda
AGATCAGGGTGAACACTCTGGTTAAAACCTGAGGTGCTGTGGAGAGACCGAAACACAGCACCTTGAACTGGTAGACCTTGTTGTCTAGGCTGAATCTTAAGTACTTCCTTGAAGACGGATGGATTAGGATCTGGAAGTATGCGTCCTTCAGATCCAGTGTACACATGAAGTCTTGTAGTCTCACTGCAAGTCTGACCGTGTCTGCTGTCTCCATGCTGAACAGAGTTTGTTTGACAAACCTGTTCAGAGCTGAGAGGTCGATGACTGGTCTACAGCCTCCAGACGCCTTCTTTACAAGAAAGAGTCTACTGAAGAAGCCTGGGGACCCGTCGACGACCTCTTGGAGAGCATCTTTCTTTAGCATGGTCTTGACTTCTGCCCGTAGGGCTAGCCCCTTTGCCGATCCCATGGCATAGGAGCTCAACGACACTGGATTCGCTGTCAGGGGAGGAAGAGATGTTATGAACGGGACGCGATATCCTTGACTGATTACAGAAACCGTCCAGGAATCGGCCACAAGTTGCTGCCACCTGATTGCGCAACTTTGTAGGCATCCCTCCACTGGTTTACATGCAGGGGGATTGCAAATCCTAGCATTTGCAGCCTCGGCCGCTCCCCCTAGGATTCTTGCCTCCCCTGGAGGACTTCTTGCCTCTCTTGTCTTTGACAGGAAAGGGCTGCTGTTTGGACACCGTTGTATTCGCTGCCGCTGCCGGTTTCGTCGTCTTGGACTGGCGAGGTTGTTGTTGAGGTGCTGAAGGTTTGTAGGGCTTTGATGTAAGAGCCCTTTGGAGGAGAGAATCCTGATTGGATTTCCTCCACCTCTCAGCTGCCTGTTCCACATCCTTGGGCTCAAACAGGCTCTTTCCCATCAGGGAAGAGTGTCTGAGCTTGCTGACTTCGCATCCGAGACCTTCGAATGGAACCTCTCTACCACCACATCACGTCGTTTCAAGATCGAATTGGCCCACAAGTTCGAGACTTGGTGGGCCAGAAACTCAATGGTGCGGGTGCCTGAGAGGAGGAAGGTCTCCAGGGCCTTCCTAGTGCTTTCCTTGGACAGATCCTCAGATTGCAAAAGGATGCCCAGAGACCCCAACCATACATCCAGCCACAAGTAGCCTGCATGGCACACTTCGCGACCTTCTCCTGGTTTAGGATCTCAGTCGCCGAGAACGTCACTTGCCGGCTAGTGTCTATCAAGAGGAACTCCCTTGGTAAGCTCTTCCACAGAGTGGTGCAACGGAAGAGCTAAACAAGACTCCTCCATGATCTCAAAATACCTCCTCTGGTGGACACGAGGAGGCGGGAGGAGCTTGTTGCCTTGGGACCAGGGCAGAGCCGCACTGACCTTAGTGGGTTTCTGAGTGCCAAAGACTAGGTCCAGGACCGTGTCCTTGCCCTCACGAGGAGGAATCTCCGGGTCCGGAAACTTGTTGAGATTCCTCATCAGAGTGAAGACCTGCCAGAAGGCATGCTCTGACTTGCTGCTCCCCTCCTGGAGAACTGGCAGCGAAGTCTCCAGTCCCCAAAGGCTCTTCTTAGGGGGACACCTGGACGTTCTCCGCGGGTCTCATTGGCTCTGGTCGAATCCTGGAAGACGACTTCGGGATGTTCTTCGAGTCCTTCGGTTCTCTCCTAGGAGGGATACAGGACTCCAGCAACGAAGTCTGAGGGCTCTTCTCCGCCCCAACACGGGACGATTCTCCTACTCGAGGTGGGGTTGCTCCCATTGGTGCGGTGGGAGAAGGTCTCACCTCGGAAGACTCCCCTGAGGACGGAAAACCTCGTCCACAGGGGATGGAGAAAACGTTTGCGGGGGGGGGGGGGGGGAAGGAGCCTTCCTGACAGACTTCTTAGGAACCAGCTTGACCCAAGGAGAAGTCACAACGACCTCTACTCCTCTCTTCCTCTTCAGTGGGGTCCGAGCTGCCCTTGGTTTGGGGCCCAAATCAGAGAAGGCAGGCTTAACAGCCAGGACGACAGCTCTGATAAGGGATTCAAACCATGGCTGCTTACTGACAGACGCAGTGTCAGAGACTCCCTCTGGAGGGAAGGGAATCGGGCGATCCTTTGGAGTAGAGACTACAAGATGGCCTGCTTGGAAAGAAAAGGAAGAAGATGGGTGCCTGGACCTATCTGAAGACCTCCCCTCCCCCTGCGAGCACGCTGGTTTGCGCTTGCGGTGGGGGGAGCGTGAAGACGACCTAGCTGCTCTCGTTCCTGACAACTCGTTTGGTAGCTCGCGTTGCAAAACCCGGTGGGAATCGCGCTTGGGCTCTCGCTGGCTCTCGCGCGAGGGAATAATCCCAGGATCGCGCACGTGTGCATGCGTGCGCGCGGAGATGAAGGCTTGGGAGCGCGCGGGCGAGTGCTGGCGAGCAGGAGAATGATGGTGCGCAGGTGAACTATGGCGCACAGGCGAGCGATGGCGTGCAAGGCGAGCAGGTGTGCGACTGCGCACAGGTGACGGTGCGCGTAGGTGATCTACGGTAAGCAGGCTCGTGAGTGTGATTGCGTGCTGGGGAGTGCTGGTGCGCGTACGAGATCGATGGCGCACAGGTGCACGGTCTGGAGAAGACAGAGGGTGCGCAGAAGGACCAGCAAGCGTGAAAGCGCGAGGAGGAGACTGCTCGTGGGTGCGTGGGCGCGCAGGATCTCGGAAGCCTCTGGAAGGGCGCATGGTAGGGACTGGAACCTGTGCGCACGAAGGTGACTGCGCGCGATGGTGCGCAGGCGAGGGACGAGTCTTCTTTCCTGTGCTCAGATCTGGAGATCGAGGGCGCGCGGGCGAGCGATCGCGTGCACGTGAAGAGCGCTGGCGAGCTGGAAATTGTGGGCGCGCGGGAGATCGTGGGCGCGCGTGGCGCGTAACAGGATCAGGGAGTGCAGCTGTGCGATGGCGAGTAGGAGATCGCTGGCGTACAGGAGATCGCTGGCGCGCAGGAGATCGCTGGCGCGCAGGTGAGCGCTGACGAGCAGGAGATCGGTGAGAGCGCTGGCACGTCGACTCTGCAGCAGGAGCTCGCTGGCGCGTTGTCCCTGGCATATGATGGTCTCTGGGTCGTTGTCTCAGGAACATCAGTAACAGGCGAGCGCTTGCACGCAGGGGATACCTGGCACTTAGGGGACTTGCCCACATTGTGAGCAAGCCCCTTTTGCCCCAAAGGGACCAGTGCCCGTTTGAAAACGGGGTGCGTGGGCGCCCACAGCGCATCAGCTGCCAGGAACGGAGAAGGAAGGTCAGCAGGTCTGGCAGGCGGAGGAGATCACGAACGATCCGCAGAGAGTTCCAGTGATGCAGCTGCAACGGTCAAAGCACGGTGAGGAGGATCCTCTGCAGGGGACTGCGAAGGCGAGGAGACGAAAAGGCTCCTCCTAACTCCCTTGTGGGGAGAAGGAAGGCCACTACAGCGAAGAGGAAGACGAGCCTTGCGTCGGATATGTCCTCTGGGGGCATCAGGAACACCATCGTCAGTCCTCCGAAGAGGAGTCTCTGTTAGTGAACTCCCCCGAGGGGGAGAAACACCTGCAGGAGACCGTTGGACTTGACCCCTCCCTCGAAGGATGTTCGGAGGGGGGAACCAAGCCTTCAGCAACATCAGCACCCAAGGCAGAGGTTTGACCCAACTCGCCGGAAGCCTCTGCCAACTCGCCAGAAGCCTCTGCCACAACAACGTCAACGATAGACAGAGGGTCAACCGCCGCTATCACCGGCGACTGTTTGACAGCTGCTCCCAACTGGATAAGGTCAAACAGGGCTTCCCTGGAGGGCAAACCCTTAAGGCCCAAGGAAGCCCAAAGCTGCAATAAATCATCATTAGCAATATTCATAGATAAATCCTCCCCCGGAGGAGAATGAGGAGCTGCCTCGCTATGGGAGGCAACTCCCTCTCCCGAACCCCGAGGTCGGTCAACAAAAGTACGGCCTACGCTACCACTCGATGGCCTCTCGGGAGAGACCGATCGAGTGGGAGCTTCGGAGGAGGTTCGGGCAACGAAAGAAGTCCTTGGAGATTTCCTTCTTCAAGGAGATCCTTGAAGGAGAAAGATCCCGCTTGGACTACTACTTTCTGCGCGGGGAAAACCTCTCCCACTGGGAGGAAGACCACTCCCTGCACTCACAACAAACTTTATCCTTATCACACCGTTGGCCCCTGCAGAACGGACACAAGGTGTGAGGGTCCGTCTCGACTGCCGACATATATGTCCCACAAGGGCGGTCTGGTAATCCGGGGCATTTATAAAGAGGGGGGGCCAACTTCCAAACACACAACTGAAAGAAAAAGCAAAAAAGATTAAGGCTGTCAATACGCGAGGGTGAGAGCAGACACGTCTGTTCACCATCCGAGCCAAAAGCAAAGTGAACTAGTTCACCGGTGTGTGAGGGGGGAGGGGTAGCAATACCCTCGTTGAAAATATAATTGTAGATATATAAGATGTGAGACCGTTACATTAACTGACGTTAACATATTCATACCTGATGTAATGTATTATGTGTCTCATTTATTACATGTGTCTCTTGTAAATAAATACACCCCCTATGTACTCATATGTGTATATGCAATATATTACCATGTTATTATGCATAGTTATTCATTATATTATTAAGTGTGGCAACGCCTCGAAGACATGGCAACAATGTACCTCCCAGCCTTGAGGCATCACACAGTGTGCTTGTATTGTCATTCGTCACCCAAGGCAGACGTATTTCCTGCCTGTTGTATTTGATTCGTGTATTGCACCTTCTCAATAGAACTTATGTTACTTTCAAGATTGTGTTTCCTTCCCAACCTCCCAGGAACACCCCCAACAATAATGGCTCGTCATTTCAGCTACGCCGAAAGTAATACCCTATTTAAATAGCGTGGTTTGTATTTCGGTTACGGAACAAATTACAATTATAACTTCACTAAAATAATTGAGACAAACAATCGGAAGCGCAACCTAACTCGCGAACAGGAAGGCTTTGAAAGGTGAACATCCTTGAGAAGAGAAAGATCGTAGTCAATCTCTGAGAGGCCACACTCCCTTCGCCAAAAGTATAACTCCTAATAAATAGCATGGTTTGTATTCCAGTTACGGAACAAATACTGGTTAAACGGTACATAATGGTAAAAAAAAGCTCTCCTTCTCTATACATTATTTTCTTGGGCTTATAATAAATCCATAGAAAACTGCACAAATTATCCATATACTATACTACTGGTGTATTTTCCATTTTTTTGTTGACATTCTATGAATTTGTTGTACAGTGAACCCTCGCTACTTCGCGGTTCGACAATCGCGGATTCACCACTTCGCGGGGTTTTCCCATAACCCATATATATATACATATCGCGGATTTTCCGGAAAATTCGAAAATACCGCGAAATCTGAAGACAACCAAATACGATATTTTGTTACCTGTAATTCCATTAATACTGTAATTAGTAATATCTGTTCTTACTGATTGTTCATTGCATTACATATGATATATAATTCAGCACAGAAAGAAATAAAACACGAAAAGAGAATGTGATCATACGATAATTCAGTACTGTATACAGTACGTAGTAAAATTAAATCGAACATGAAACGCAAATCAGATGCAGTCATACCATATTAGAATGGTGTGTACTGTAATGGATGTGCTTCTTTTCCATGAATCTTTTGTATGTATACGTACGTAGTACTGCATCCAATAATATTCTTTGTTGCAAAAATCACATTTCGAATAAGCGTACGAGAGAGAGAGAGAGAGAGAGAGAGAGAGAGAGAGAGAGAGAGAGAGAGAGAGAGAGAGGCGTAAAATAGCGTACGTAAAGCTGTA
The DNA here is from genome assembly GCF_036898095.1 of Palaemon carinicauda. NCBI lineage: Eukaryota > Metazoa > Arthropoda > Malacostraca > Decapoda > Palaemonidae > Palaemon > Palaemon carinicauda. The sequence goes on from NC_090735.1 coordinate 10,037,021, forward strand.
TTATTATTATTGTTATTATTATTATTATTGTTGTTGTTGTTAATAAAATTATTATCGTTATTATTATTATCAGTATTATTATTATTATTACTATACAGTATTATTATCATTATTTATTATTATTACGGTATTTACTTAATCTACGTACGTTCGGTATGCGCGGGGCATCTTCTATGAGTAGGTAACCAACGCATCATAGTACTGTAAGACAGGTTGTGATTGGTTCAAGCGCTGATAGATGACGAATCAGAACTCAAGTTCTGTTATCTAGCCTGTGATTGGTGTTTTGCCCGCATCTCCTACCCGCAGCATCTAAGTTCTCGCGGGGCTGGATCGTCCACTCTCTGTTACCGCGTATCGCTGAGTAGACGTTCTTAAGTGTGTGAATCTGTGCTGTGTGCGACTTTTTTAAGTTGAACTTTTTGTTACTGTAAATCCTACTGTAATGGCTTCCAAGCGTTCTGCTTCCCTTAAGGCTGGTAGCGAGCCTAAACGCCACCGAAGGATGATGACGATAGCTGAGAAGGTTACGCTTCTCGACATGTTAAAAGATGGTAGAAGTTACGCGGCCGCTGGCCATTTTGGCATCAACGAATCTACTGTTCGCTATATCAAGGACGACGAGGCGAACATTAGAAAGACGGCTGCAATCACCTTTAGCAGATCAGCGAAGCGAGTCGTTACAACGCGTAATAAAACGATCGTACGCATGGAAGGTGCTTTAGCTGTGTGGATTGCCGACTGCCGGAAGAAGAACATAGCGTTGGATACGAACACCATCCAAACAAAGGCTTTGAGCTTATATGAGAATTTTGCTGCAAAGGAACCTAAAGACGACGACGGCAACCATGCTGAAGATGATGATGATGCAGATGATCCTCAACCAGGGACATCCACTGATTCCCAGCCTCAGAAACGTTTTTCCGCCAGCAAAGGATGGTTCGCGAAGTTTCGGCTTGTTTTGGAAGAGAATGCCGTCGCGAACTTTCCTGTTCAAAGAGGAAGCCAAAGCCTCTGGCTTTAAAGCATTCAAGGATCGCGTTACCCTCATGATGTGTGGCAATGCTGCTGGATTTTTGTTAAAGCCGGGGCTTATTTATAAGTCGAAAAATAAAAATAAGAATCTCCTTCCCGTGTACTGGATGCATAATCAAAAAGCATGGATTACGAAGATGCTGACCTCCAACTGGTTCCATCAGTGTTTTATCCCGCAAGTCAGCAAATATCTCTTAGAGAAGGGCTTGCCATTCAAGATCCTTCTCCTTATGGATAACGCTGGTGGACACGCAACTGACCTGTCGCATGAGGGCATTCAGGTTGAGTTCCTGCCACCCAACACCACGTCATTAATTCAACCGATGGACCAGGGGGTTATCAGGGCGTTCAAGGCCCTCTACACGAAGAACACCTGGCGGACCTCGTTGCGTGTGTGGATGCTGCCCAAGATGAAGAGGATGAAGATTTTAACTTGAAGGCGTACGGCGGCAGTACACCATAGCCACGTGCCTGCAGAATATTCAGAAGGCACTTCAAGAGATGAAACCTGCAACCGTGAATGCGAGCTGGAAGAAGTTGTGGCCCGATATTGTTTACGACGACAAGGGATTTACTCCGTCGGAAATCCAACACTCTGCAATACGCAAATCTGTGCAGTTGGCTGCCATAATTGGAGGTGACGGGTTTGGCGACATGACGACTGAAGACGTCGATGAGTTGTTGGACTGCCATTCCCAGCCCCTAACTGACGCAGACCTCGAAGACCTGACGAAATCGGCAAGTGAAGAAGAGAGTGATACCCAGGAAGAGACCCAAGAAAATGTCGAAGAAACGGGCCTTAACATTAGAACGGCTTGCCAAGGCCTGCAACCATGCGAAGGAGTTGAAAGAAATGTTGCAAGAGTGGGACGAGGATATGGTTCGCTCGATGCAATTCTGCAACAAGATCGATGAAGACATGACTCCCTACAAAATGCTCTTGGATCGAAAAAAGAAGCAGCGGCAACAACTTCCGATCACAATGTTCTTCCAGCCTCGCAAAAAAGAGCCAGTTCCTCCTGCTAGTACGCCTTCGGAAGAAATTGAAGAAGTTTCCCAGAAGAAGTTGAAGAGGTGTCCCAGGAAAAGACACCTCCGTCTGAAGAGACGTAAAATACTACCTGGCTGCACAGTAGAACACATCATCAGCTTCATCATCATCATTTCTACTGTGCAGCAAATTCATCGCCATCATCATTCAAGTTTTCCTTCAACTTCTTTCGTGGTGAGTACAGTAACAATCTTTATTTTTACTTTAATATTCTTACTGTACATTCTAAAACTGTATTTGTGCTGTTTTATAGTTTAGTACTGTACGTACTGTATGCATTAAGTTAAAGGGAAGTTTTAAAAGTCTACATGTTGTAACCTATAATTTTTTTTTTGTTTAAAATTTACATTTACGTACCTAAAACAATCAATCAATCAATCTCTCTCTCTCTCTCTCTCTCTCTCTCTCTCTCTCTCTCTCTCTCTCTCTCTCTCTCTCTCTCTCTCTCTCTCTCTCTCTCTCTCTCTCTCTCTCTCTCTCCTCTCTCTCTCTCTCTCTCTCTCTCTCTCTCTCTCTCTCTCTCTCGTAAATTGTTTTCCTGCTTTGCTACGTACAATACTGTATAAATTATATTTGTAAGGTAACATATTTTGTAAATGCTTTACTGTAAATACTGTATGTACTGAGAAAGTCTTTCAAGATTTTCGGTGATCAATCTATCTGAAGTAGTGTTTTAATTCTTTCATTCTACCTTGTTTTGAGTATTGTTCTCCTGTCTGGTCTTCAGCTGCTGATTCTCATCTTAATTTGTTGGACAGAAACTTACGATCTATTAAATTTCTTATTCCTGATCTAGATATTAATCTCTGGGCACCGTCGTTCAATTAGTTCATTATGTATGTTGCATAAGATTTTTCACAACTCTGACCATCCTTTACATTCAGATCTCCCTGGACAATTCTATCCTGTTCGTAATACTAGGCAGGCAGTTAATTCTAATAGCCAGGCCTTCTCCATCACGAGGCTCAATACTACGCAGTACTCTAGAAGTTTTATTCCAGCTGTGACCAAGTTGTGGAATGATCTTCCTAATCGGGTGGTTGAATCAGTAGAACTTCAAAAGTTCAAAGTTGGAGCAAATGCTTTTTTGTTGACCAGGCAGACATAGTCTTTTTATAGTTTATTTATGATATATTTGTTTTCGATGTTGTTGATAGTTTATTATATGACATGTCTGTTTTGACGTTGTTTCTTATTTTAGAATGATTTATTGTTAACCCTTTTACCCCCAAAGGACGTACTGGTACGTTTCACAAAAGCCATCCCTTTACCCCCATGGACGTACCGGTACGTCGTTGCAAAAAAAATGCTATAAAAATTTGTTTTTCATATTTTTTGATAATTTTTTGAGAAAATTCAGGCATTTTCCAAGAGAATGAGACCAACCTGACCTCTCTATGACAAAAATTAAGGCTGTTAGTGCAATTTAAAGAAAAAATACTGCAAAATGTGCTGGGAAAAAAATAACCCCCTGGGGGTTAAGGGTTGGATAATTTCCAAATACCCGGGGGTAAAAGGGTTAATGTGTTCTCTTCATTTATTTATTTCCTTATTTCCTTTCCTCACTGAGCTATTTTTCCCTGTTGAGCCCCTGGGCTTATAGCATCTTGCTTTTCCAACTAGGGTTGTAGCTTGGATAGTAATAATAATAATAATAATAATAATATCATTATTTATCACTATCATCATGCGCGTTAAATGCCTTGTTTGTTCTGAGCGTGGTTGTTTACTGAGCGTACACGCCGTCGTTTCAGGCGGCGTCATAAAGAAAAACATTTCATTTGGAAGTCCTAAGAAAAATACGTAAACTAAAACATTGGTAATAAAAAAATCAACATACAGTACTGTATAATCAATATAATCGATGCAAAAACTAACCTATACATATATGTGTACTGTACACTAAATGAGTTTGTTTCTTCATTTATGATGAGATGAACGTAAACAAAACATTGGTTGCCATTTTTTATCGTGCTTTTTAGGTGTTTAGGAAACGCATGATATAAAATCGCCTTTAATATTTGTGCCTGTTTTAGTTTAGGGTGCTGTAGTACATGCATTAAGTGTTCTGTACATTAAAGGGTGGTTGTTAACAGTACTACGTACAAGGGAAGGTTTTAAAAGTCCGAATATACATGTTAAATAAATAGGTAAATATGATGTCACTACTTCGCGGATTTTCACCTATCGCGCCCGCGTCTGGAACCTATCTACCGCGATAAACGAGGGTTCACTGTATTCGCTCCAATTCGTTCATATGTATATGCATGTTAACCAGTTTTGGAACTTTTGCGCATAAACTCTGGGCTCCCGTTAATTTTGCATCAATTGAATTACTCTTTCTTATAAGCCCTCCTAATTTTTACCCGTGGCATTCAAGTATTTGACCCTTCTAATACCGTGTGTAAGCTTCGTTGTTGCAATACCCACCTGAACATATTTATTTTTACTCACAACATTCAAGTATACTACGAGACTTGACACTCCTAATACCATTTGTATGTGTTCGTTGATGCAATACCCACGTGTGTATTTTTCCTTTTCTCAAATTTAAAGTTGTTTCCTCCATTACAACATTTTGATGTATTCCCATAAAATAATATATATTCTTTCCTTCACTTTATCTTCCTATTATTCGTCATTTCTATTTGTGAAAACTGAATGTAATGTGGCAAAAACAGGAAAAAATCAGGGTATATGTTTACAAGACCACACACTCCATTTGATCCCTAATTATGCAGTCCTGCAGCTCTCCTCTTCTTGTACAGTAATTAGGAGGTTCTTTAAATGCTGGGAAAGCATACAATGGCAAGATATGTTAAACAAGGGGGGGAGGGGTTATCAAAAAAGTAGCTTGGCATCCTCACTAAACCACCTGGAACTAACATCAACAGTCAACCTAACAGAAGTTCCTGATGCCAGCGTACATTTATTTATTCAAAATATATACTACATTAAAAATGGAGTAATTACTCAAAAGTGTCCATAGAATATACAATTCACAGTAAATATATGATACTTTAATTTCTAGCCATATATTTTTCCTACTCGCTATCTTGTGTTTTATGTTTATGACCATGATTATTGGAACAAACTACCAGTACAAAAGTTTTTGGACCTCCTTATGTAAAGACAATTATGGGGGACCCCAGTGGAAAACCGAGGTTTTTTTGGGTGGGGGAAATGTAATAAACGAGTGAATTGCAGCAATAATAAGGGGTAGAAATACAAAATAACCAGTTGGAAAAATATATGGTTCATGTAAGTGGCTGAAAAAAGGCCAAATCGTGATTATTTAACCCTTTGAGATTTGTAAAAGGGTACAGAACCTAACAAACCAACCTAACCTAACCTAGCAGTTCCCAGGTCCCAATCCGTAGCTAGATCCCCCTACTCAGGTCACAACCCCTAGCTGGGGGGGCAAGCCCCCGGACCCCTTTCCAGGTAACAACTGCTAGTCGGACCCCCCTTCCCAGGTCACAAACTAAAAGTAAATCACAAATAAATCGTTACAATATGGTAAAGTAAATCATAAATAAAGCCTTCCCATCAAAAATAATTCCTTAACTTATGATTGACTTGTTTTTTTTTTTGTTTTTTTTTCATCTTTACAGAAGCGTTGCAGTAGAAAATGTGCTGGCCTTCCCTAAAAATTAGGTCAGAATCGGACCTTTCGCTGTAATTTTCGAATTTCACACAACTAACAATAGCTTTACACTAAAAGGAGAGCATTTCCATCATAATCAATTGCCGACATAAACGAAATTACACTAAATTTTGAAATGGATTGATGTACTTCCCATAAGTTCCCTTTTGGAGACGTCTTTACGTGATGGTGGTCAAGTTGAAACTTAAGGGGAAGGTGATAAAAAAATGGCTGTTGTAGAACAACATCCCGGAACTTAGGAAGAAGTAATTGTAATCTGTTAATTAGTTTAAAAAAACCACCGGACAAATATTTCATTGCATGTGCACAGAAAAAAAACGCATGAGCAATAAGTCCCTTCAGTCTCTCAGATGTAAACAATGGACTTGAGAAAAAGATACTTCACATTTTAATAGACCGATACGTAAGTTATTTTACCACACCCCCTATTAATCATATAGAGAAAAATACCAACATAGCCAGCACTCGTCCATTTCTTACAGCAAATTCCAGTTTCACTAGAAATTAGACAATCGTATAATTACCCAATTCACAAATAGTGACACTTTTGAGTAATAACTAAAGTTTTAATTTGGTAAATATTTTGACTATACAGTATATCAAATGTACGCTGTCATCACAAACTTGTTTGGTGTATGTTGACGATGTTTGTTCCAGGTCGTTTAGTGAAGAAACCAAGTTAGTCTTTTTATAACCCCTCCCCACCTTGCTCAAAATAAAATTTTTTTGCTTTCCCAGCATTTAAAGAACCTACTAATTAATGTACAAGAAAGAGGAGAGCTGCAGGACTGCATAATTTGGGAGCAAATGGAGAGTATGGTCTCATGACCAAACACCCTGGTTTTTTCCTGTTTTTGCCATATTACATTCAGTTTTTAAGTACTTCACTTCAGTCCTTTCCAACTCCTTTTAATGTGTCACCAAGTGTAGCTAACACGTTTATAAAAGCGCACAGTCATACCACAGAAATTACAGTGGCCTAAGTGTTGTTCTTGGTTATCTTACAGGGAAGAAAAACACCTTCGACGGCCCGATCATAAAGTCGTTAATTTATTTTCATTGAATTTTAGTGTGATTTTTGGATTTACAATAATCTGTCAATTGCCAAAAAATAAGAACCAATTAAGGGGAACACAACTCAGCATGTATTGCTTGCCAGTACATAGAAGCTTCTTCACTCATGAACGGCAAAGTAAGACCTATTAGTTAATTTAAGAAAACTATACCGTAAATAATTATTTAAGAAATAATAATCAACCATTGATGTTAGTATGCGCAGCTCAACATTACCCCTTGCCAGTACATACGGAGCTTAAATGTTTTAATTGTTTCACCAGTGACCCAAGCGCATGGCAAAGCAAGACATTAGATTTAGGGTAAAACATTTTGAACAAAAAATGTTTTCCTGTAGTAAATATAATTTCACCAACATTGACTTCATTTCAATTATACCAGCTTTAGCGAGTGTGTAGTGGGGAACTAAGTAGTCGAACTGGTTATTCTGTTAGTTTGCAGTTGAAATGAAGCTTAAATTTGGCTAATTAAAGTTATTTAATACAGGAAAACATTTTCCCGGTATTATTGTACTGTATTACAGGATAATGTAACCTAGGGGAAAAAACTACGGTATTATTTTAAAACTACTTTTTACTATAGTAAAAGCTCCGTTCTCTTCAAAACGACACCCGTTCCTGTTGGAAATGAATAGTTACAGAAATATATATATGTTATCATAACACTGCTAATGTTAGCGAAACAAGCCAGTGGCAGAACAAAAACCTTTATATTTAGCGTTGCTAATGTTAGAGTAACATTGCTAATGTTAGCGTGCGCAGCTCAACATTAACGCTTGCCAGCACATAAGAGCTTGATGTTTTTGTTTTCTAGAGAGCGAAGCGAGCCCATGGCGGAATAAGAGCCATAATATTTAAGCATTTTAACAGAAAATATGTTTTCCTCTAGTAAATACTGTTTGTTTGCGGTTGAAATGAAGGTCAAATTCGGTTAAATCACGTTATTTACTACAGGAAAACACATACTTTCAGTTCGAAACAATTCCCTGTGATACAGTAAAACTTTACCATTTTCTGTTCGAAATGTTTCCCCATCCGTAAATATAACTTTACTTTCATTAGACTTGGGAAAGCAAAGTATACAGAATTTGGGCACGCCATTGTTTTGTTTCTTGTTGATGTCGGCTAACCCCCAAAATTGGAAGTGCCTTTGGTATATGAATGTATGTATTACTACAATGCCTAAACCTATGACTGCAGACTGAAAAAAGGAGTAGCCTACCAATATTGCACACAACATATCCATCATTCTACTTCAAAATAACACTAATTATACATTCATAAAACTAACCTGGTATCTAAATTAACGGCACCAACCTTTAGAATAAGAATGTTGGATGTTTAGTAACAGAAAACGTTGAAATCAAGGATATCTGGACTCGCTTTTGTCTTACTTCTTTCTACAATTAATTGACTATCGGAGTCCGGAACTTCGGACTGGTCAGTGGTCACAGTCACACTCGAGTGCGGATTCTGCGGAACAATATATTTGACAAGAATATTGGAATATGGAATTTTTTTTATTAGATAATTATCTAATAATGTCTTCCTTTTGAATAGCATGATATAGTTATGGAACAAAATTTACTATATTAAATGTATACTTAACTCCATTGTTTTTACCATAAAAGAGGAAATACAACGAACTACTTTTATGACTTTTTCCCAACTTTTTATTTTTTATTTGTATGCAAACAAATCCATAGATACCCCTAGAATATACACATTATTATTATTACTATTATTATTATTAAACCCTGGTTGGCAAAGCAAGATGCTATAAGCCCAAGGGCTCCAACAGGGAAAAATAGGCCCAGTGAGGGAAGGAAACAAATAAACTACAAGAGAAGAATAAACAACCAAAATAATGTTTCAATAACAGTAACGTTGATTTAGATCCTTCATAATATATAAACAATAAAAACTGAAAGAAATAAAACAAGAGAAAGAAATAAGATAGAACTGCCTGCCTGAGTGTAACCCCCCCCCCCCCCCCCCCAGGTAAGAGACCTCTATTCCAAGACAGTGGAAGGTCATGGTACAGGGGCTATGGCACTACCCAAGACTAGAGAACAACAGTTTGATTTTTGAAAGGTCTTCTCCGAGGAGAACTGCTTACCATAGCTAACTTAAGCTAAGGAGTCTCTTCTACCCTTACCAGGAGGAAAGTAGCCACTGAACATTTACAGTGTAGTAGTTAACCCTTTGAACAAAGAATTGTATGACCATGTCAGTGTTATCAGGTGTATGAGGGCAGAGGATAATGTGAAAAGAATATGCCTGACTATTTGGTGTATGTGTAGATAAAAGGAAAATGAGCCGTAACCAGAGGGAGGGATTCAATGTAGTATTGGCTGATGAGTTAAAGGACCCAAATAACTCTCCTACACCTATTGAGGCAAAGGGCTTTGGTTAGATTTCCCAAATCTTCTCTATTTCGAGCTTTTAAATCAATACTTCTCCATTCATCATTTCCTACTTCACACTTCATGGTCTTTAGCCATGTAGGCCTGGGCCTTCCAACTCTTCTAGTGCGTTGTGGAACCAAGTTAAAAGTTTGGTGAACTATTTCTCTCAGGAAGGGCGAAGAGCATGCCCAAACCATCTCCATCTACCCCTCACCATAATCTGATCCACACATGGCACTCGAGTAATCTCTCTTATATGTTTATTTCTAATCCTGTCTGGCCATCTAACTACTGTACCAATGTTCATATGAAGGCTTTGTTCTCAAATCTACAAAATCATCACTCAGATACATACTGTAACACAAAACTGATACAGTGAACCCTCGCTACTTCGCGGTTCGACCATCGCGGATTCACCACTTCGCGGATTTTTTCCATAACCCATATATATACAGTAATATATATATATATATATGTATGCATGTATTTATGTATATATGTAGGTATGTATATGTGTATACATATAAATATATATATATATATATATATATATATATATATATATATATATATATATTTATATATATATATATATATATATATATATATACACACACACTATATATATATATATATATATATATATATATATATATATATATATATATATATATCTAAAGTAGGAAGATGTGATGTAGTTCTAAGGGAAAAGTATGGGAAATATGTCTGGGTAATAAGCAAAGCTCTACCTCCAGTTTGTTTCTTCATTATGATCAGAGATAAATGTAAACAAAACATTGGTTGCCATTTTTTATCGTGCTTTTTAGCGTGTTTAGGAAATGCATGATATAAAATCACCTTTAATATTTGTGCCTGTTTTAGTTTAGGGTACTGTAGTACATGCATTAAGTGTTCTGTACATTAAAGGGTAGTTTGTTAACAGTACTACGTACAAGGGAAGGTTTTAAAAGTCTGAATATACATGTTGAATAAATAGGTAAATATGGTGTCACTACTTCGCGGATTTTCACCTATCGCGGCCGCGTCTGGAACCTATCTACCGCGATAAACGAGGGTTCACTGTATATATCCTGATTCTTATATGCATTTTATTTTTCTATTTACCTTGAGCCCAACCTCTTATCATATTTCACGCACTCTGGCAAGTAAGCATTGCAAATTCCGAGGCGTTCTGCTAATAAGGACAGTGTCATCAGCATTCTCTAGGTCAGCTAATGTCCTATTACCAATCCAGTCCAATCCTTCACCATCCCCAACTGTTCTATATAATACAAAATCCACGAGGAGGATAAACAAGTACAACATAGGTGACAAAACTTTACCTTGGAGTACACGGGAAATTCATTTGATAGGACTCCACTAACATTAACTTTGCACTTGTTATGCTCATGAACAGACTTAATCAAGACTCACTACAAAATTGACCGGTACACACTATCAAGGGCTTTTTCATACTCCATAAATACCATCAAAAGCGGAATTCTATATTCTACACATTGCTATACAACATGTCTTGAAACGAAAATTTAGTCAGTACAACTTCTAACTTTTCTAAATCCTGTTTGTTCATCTCTCAGCTTTTCATCAATCTTTCTTAGTCTTTTTAGAATAAGCATACTATATATCTTTATGACAATGACGTAAGTGCGACACCTCTATAATCATTGCAATTAGTCAGGTCTCCTTTTTTTTTTTTTTTTTTTTTGCCATTTCCACCAAGAATCCTAGTTCCCATTCATCAGGTTTTGCCCCTTCATGACACATTCTACAAAATGATTTTGTAAGTATTCTGTGGTCACTTCATTCCCAGCCAATATCATCTCTGCAGTTATTACATCGTATCCAGGAGCTCTCCATCTCCTGAGTGTTTTAATTATAGTTTCGACTTCAAACACACTGAATTCATGCCCGGGCACATCAAGTTCTTCCTCAGCTCCAGGTATATCCATCAAATTATTCCCTTCATATCTCCTACTCTTGACCTCACTAAAGTTTTCCATCCAACGTTGTCTTTCTTCATCTCCTATAGTTATAACAGATCCGTCTCTCTTTTTGGTGTGCATATGCTTCTTCTTTTCCTTCATAGATATGTCCTAAATAATCATATGAACAATTCTTACACCATAGCCACTCCCTGATTTCATAGCTTTGTCAGCCTCATCTGCTTTCCTGTCTAAATATTCTCTCCAGGCTTTTTCTTTTGACCTCGCTATCAGTACTGAAGTACTTAACATGCTCTACCTTATAATTTTCAATACTTCCTCAAAAACTTTCAACACTCAATTTCTGTGTCTCCTTTTTATAATATCTCATCATTTGATATTCATGGCTTTCTCCATGTAACTGCGTCCCAAAATTTCACTATCAACCTCCCGATATATGTTCTTAATATCACATTAAGTGTCTGCTCTTCATCTCTTAAAGTCTCTAAGACTACAAATCGATTCCTACAATAAGTTGCAAATATTTCTGTGTTCATCTTTTAGAAGATTAGTTGTATCAAACTTAAGTATTCTATCTGCATTTCTGTTAGGTGCTTTCAGTTTTTATTTCAGTGTGGCAATGAGGAGCTGGTGATCAATACCAGTATCTGCACCTCTTTAGCTTCTTACATTTCTCAGAGTCCTCCTTCTCTCTTTATTTATGGCTTTGTGATCTACTATTTGTTTTTGTAATTGCCACATGGTGAAGTCCATATATATTTGTGGATGTCCTTGTGCTCGGAAAAGGGTATCTTCAATAAGAAGATTGTTTGTTGAACACAAACTTTTAAAAGTGCTCCATTTTCATTTATAAACTTTGCCAAGAACCTCACATTCTCTTCTTCTTCTTTGCCTACAATCCACATCTTTTCCCACTTCTATGGGAAAAGATCACTGCCAGCTGGGGGTACTACCCATCTGTAGGTCTCAATACCGTGGAGATTGGTAACAGGGATATAGGGATGGCAAGAAAATTTTTCATTTTATTCTAAGGTTGCGAAGCTTGTGGTTTGTATATATTAGCTATGAAATCCACAGATAAGTTTAATTGAAATAGTATTTTTTATCTGGTACATTACATTTTCCATTGGATTTAATAGCAACTTTCTGATAAGCCCCACCAACATCAAGGGGAAAGGATTCATGCAGGCTGTAATAAAGCCCTTAATATTATGAGGCCCATCAAGGAAGCCCAATATACACATGACTCCTTTGGGGTCATAAATTGATGAGAGGATAAGCAACATACACGTAACTGTTCATTTCTTTTACTGATTACATATAAAAGATCCTGTTTCCATACACTGAATATTAGTCATGCTGTGATACAAAGTACAAAAAATAATATGAAAATAATATAAGAAAATCTTCAAAAACAACCTCAGATTATCCGATGGAGGCATCTTGATATCATGGAGAAAAGTAAAACAGTTTGACACTGACCTTCTCTCAAAAAGACTTAATATCTAAATGAGGATAGAGAAGTTAAAAACAATTAAAAGATCTCGCTAGTTATGAACCGATTCTAAAATCAAGACCACTAAGTGCTGTTAACCTTAAAAATAAACATTCTGATCCTTTTATTTCTGAAACCGATTTCTATATCTTCCACTCATACTAACCTTTTCTGTCTATACAACACACACATACACAAATGATAACTCAAAAAGTAATTTCGCTTATAAAATGGAATAGACACAACTATGACCTACTGTATATTACAGTATTGGAATGAATTTCCCATTTACTTAAATCACAAATTTTCATTAATCTTCCTCCTCACATGACTAAATCTTGAATCAGAACTACAGTATTGGCAATGGAAGTAAGAAAATAAAGGTAGAATCCACATCTTTTCATAAGCAAAAAAAAATTAGAACATCATCTCTGTTCCAGAGACAAATATAGCTGTTTGTATATGTATGAAAATCCATATTCCTAAAATTTATTTATTACTGATAGTATTCAAATAGAATCTGGTTATTTCAATTCATTTTTAAAATAATGTAAAATAATAAAAATAAAAACTAAGAGAAAATACTATGTTAGGAAAATCTTATGAAAAAAAAATCAAATATATAATTGGGTATAGCTTACTAAACAATGAATACTTCATACAAAATACAAAATTATTGAAAATTAAACTGGTTTACAATAAACAAGTCCTTTACTTTATTCAGGACTGAATTTACTTTGAACAAAATGTCAACCGTTAGTCGATTTTACAGTTGCACTTCTATTTGTTATTCTTCTGTAAAGTACTGAAAGAGCAAAATTATACCACACTTCCTTAAGCATAAAGAAATCCTACTAGATGAAATCACTCAGAAAATATTTTTCTTTCTTTGAAAAAGTTGCTTAAGTATGATACCTATGATGTATGAAAACTAATATTTTAAGCATTGTGCCAATGGGAAATTCAGTAATCAAAAGCAAGAAACAATTGATAAAAATAAGTTTCAAAGAACGCACTTCAAGGATAATAATATTTGTACTGTTGAAATTTACTTAAAATTATTCTTAACGAGGAAGTACAGTTTTGTCTTTTAGGGATATGATAAATTAAAGAATTTTTTTCAGTAAATCTCACTTCTTGAGTACCCAGTTCAAGCCATGCTAACCACTTGATAGATTTCACTGATAATTCTCTACTATCCTTGAGAGCTGAAGAGGAGTCTAAATATTGAGTCATTAACTGAAATTGCCTGATTGCCCATAGGTCCTACCTTCAGATTGATTTTATAAGATGGGTTTGCTCAGTAGAACATCAAGCAATAGTGCAATAACCTTGCCTGTATCACTCATGAGCAACTCTTAAACCTTAAAACTACTTGTATATGCAATGTTAATGTAGCCATAATTGCAAATACAAAATTCTACCTAAAAGAAGATACATTAAATAGAAACATAGACCTTTTAGTGACAAAAAACAGGCCTACAAGGGAAATAAATCAAACCCTTAAACCACACCATAAATGCCTCCATCTATAAACTGTAGGTTACTGAAGTGATGAGAATACGAGATATAAGCTGGAAATGTCTACCTACAGGTACAATCTGACAAGGGTCAAGAGAACTTGAAACCCTACAAGAATAACCACAAGTTTTTAAATTACTAACATTATTATCACAAACACATGATTACAAAACTGTTCTAGTTTTTCTTTTATAGTCACAGAATCAAAATTGGACTAGAAAGTGTTCAAGATTTCTTTTGACCAGATTGCTGTGGCAAAGGTAAGTAGAATCACAACAACACTGGTTACTCACATTTCTATGAATCTCATGCACTGCCATAAGGGATAAATGAACTCAATTGGTGTATACAAAATTAAATTGACTAAGCAGAGATGTATCATCATAAATATTCTTTTACAATTATTTAACATATATCAAATGAAACTTACTCCTAAATGAATGCTTCTTCATCTTAAAAATATAAAAATCCTAAAATTCTATCGATATCCAAACTCATTCAATAGAACATTATCCCTGAATAATAAAATGGGGTTCTACACAGTAGCTTTTGTACTGTTTGATAAAAAAATAGATTATCTACGGAAATCACTTTTCAAAAGTACTGTGATGCCTTTAAAAGAAACAGTTGACCTTCTGTTTTATGCTATTACATCTGTAAGTCATACAAAAATGTTGTTACATACTTTGTACTGGGAACAATACTAAGATTATAACAATACCTAGCAAGGATATACATTAGTGCTATGATACAGAAAGGGAAAAGTGCAAGTTTACATTGAGGCAACTAAATGATGTAACCAATAATTGTTGGGAAGCTTGACTTTATATCACCCCAGCATTAACAAAACTATAAAATAACAGAATAACAAAACCTGGAGAAACAGATTCAGTTGCCAATATGTAAAGCAATGGAAAGGGTTATAAAACACTTCATAAGTATCTTTTCAAAACTTATAATACCCCCCAAAAGGAGTAAAAGGGGTATGGGAAAATAGACATACAAGAGCACTCCATTCATGAAAGTATTATGTAGATTTTGGCTTTATGGTTGATCACACCACAGAGAAAATGAGTATTTGAAAGGTTTCTGTGACTGTGACTAATAAGACATTTCTGTTTTGCCCATTCATGACAAACGTTCACCAGGCACTTTCTTTTAACAAAATATTAAATTTTCCTTCGATTTGTCTCAATATAAAAGTTTACATTAGTTAAGGAAAAAACAAAGGAATTTATAAAGTGAGTAAAAATTAAATACAACTATAGTACTGTACATTAAAGTACAGTACTAAAAAGTAGGTTTAATTGTAACCAGTATGTAACGCTGGAAAAAAAAGAGGAGGTTGTAACGATCTTCTGGTCCTTGATTAAAAAAATAATTAAAAATTGATTTGTCATTTCTCGCATTTTGGATATATTTTTTTTCAAGTTACCTACCAAATGGAATCTTTTTCCATTGTCTAAGGAAACTGAAAATCCTAGAACATTATTCGGAAAACTTTTACAAATGAAATAGCTATATAATTGATGCTTGAAAAAAGTTTACAACAGAGGAAATTGTACTTATATTCCTTCCCCTCTTGAGCTGACACTTCTACGCTTGAAAACAAACTGCTATATAATAACCGTCAACTTCTGCGAGTTTTAGATGATAAAAAAAAAACTAACAAATAGTCATCATATTTGTCTCAAAATTAAGACAAACTGGTAATCAGTTTCACTGTTATATGAAAAATAGGGACTTCATTAAATTTGAGAGTAAAACAAATAAATATCAACATCATAGGCGTTCTACAATCAACAGTGAACATAGGTGATAAAATTTGAAATAGTGAAAAATTCTCATTTGAAAAAAAAAAAAAAAAAAAAAAACTTGATAAATTCCTGATACATACCATATTCAATTCTGACAAATGCTGAAACTAAATGGGATTCCTAATTCTTAGCATGGGTGAGGCTCAAATTCCAAGATATTCAAGAGATTCATACGGTTAGGAATATAACAATCCCCCAAAATAATTAACACCAAACTGAAAATTAATGGAAAGGCATAGTTTACTATATATACCTTCAGATGGGTTACTGACATTGACAGGAATGCTCTTTATACTGGACATAAGAACTCAAGGTGACAAGGCTGTATATATAGTTGCTAAGGACATAACGAATACTATGGATCTAGATTTTCCTGAACTATCTACTTGATAAAAAGTTCTTTACTAACTGTATGGCAACTGCAAAAAAAATATATATATGTATACAATATATAAATAGTGTATATCTAAACTTCTCAGTTTGATAACTTCAGCATGATAACCTTCTACAAATTTTAGGTTCGAAATGATGCTTATCGCCTAATCAATAAGAATATTATTCCGAATGAAATAATAATGTTCTCCTCACCACAAAACAAACTTTAGAAAAAATAACGCATAAACAAAAATTTACAGATACAGTATGAAACCTACATATTAACTATGTACAAAATTATAAACCTATTGTGACCACTTTATCATTCACTTCACTTATTGTAAAATTTTATATCAATTATTTATTACAAAAAATGCCTTAGCATGTAATCACTATATGGTTCATCAAATTCAATGTACAACGACTGTCTCATATCACATAATCAGTCTTCATTGAAATGCATACAATGGCTATTCATCACTACCTGCTCAGACTCTAGCAGGATTACGTTTTCTATGTACGGTTAAAAAAGTAATAATATGAAATTGACACAACTCATTCAATTCAAATTAAATTGAATTCTAGCTTATATTTATAATTTTTGATGAATATTGCATTACACTAGAAATAGCTTTAAATATTTATTTATCAAGCATTTCCTTGCTTTTGTCAATGAATTTACCTTGTTCTCAGCAAACAAGCAACAAATTTGTGGCGGGAGTGATTGTTGTGAATGAGGTAAGGTAGCAGGAACATTAAATATCTAGTTGTAATACTTAAAGATTATCATATAACCTTAAAAATGGAGTTAATGTTGGCCAGGAAAACTCCATGCACAATTATTCTAAAATATTATAAGAAAAAGTCAAAACAGATTTTGAAAGAGTTCTTATACAAGTGCCCCTGCCTTTTAATAATTTGCAACACTGTAATCTGATATTCAGTTCCAATCATTTACAGCAATATGAAATTCATCAGGCAATGTCATCATCACTCAACACAAACCTAACTTTGCTGTTCTCATGGGAGTTCTTTGAACAGTTTCTCATCCATCACATTACTGTACAGTATATTTCATTCACAAAAATGATTCTTGCACTTTATATCAACTGCCTCACACTGTTTTGTACTCATTTTTCTACGCTATACAGGCAGTTAAAGATGTGTGTAATCAAAACAAGTGACATTCTTGAAATACATTAAGAATAAAAAAAGTTTAAAGCTACAAAATATAAAAATATTATAAAAAAAGAATGTTGGAAAATTAATCAAAACCCAAACCCCAGCCTCATTCATAATCCTTCAGTCTGAAGGATATATACGCATCACTTTATAAGTGGCAATGAATACCAATAAAGTCATAAGAGTACTCCCGAGGTCACACATAGTGCCCCGAGGAAGCATTATGTCACACATATCTGTCAAGGTGCTGTTGGAAGTTGGTGAGGTACATAATGAGCTCATCAACAGAGGGTCTTTCTCTAGGAGCTGCAGTCCAGCAAAATGTCATTGCCTGGAATCTGTAAATATAAACTTTGTAGTAATGAGACATTCATATTTACCTTAAGTACAAAAGATTGAATAGACTATTGGTCTCTTTTACCATATTTATGTATTTTCTTGAAAGCCACTATGACCTATCAACCTCTGCTAACGACTTCTCAATTTTTTAGCGTCCTTAAACCTTTTGGATAAGCTTCCATACCTAAGCCTTTGTCAAGAAGAAAAACAAAGAAGCTTTCACCTTCCCTGGCCGGACTTAAACAAACTTACTTGAAGTTCCCGTGGGGAGACACAATGCTATGAAAAAGAATATAAGTCAAATTCAGCTCAATTATCTAACATCTGTTGCATTCAAATATACTTTTACTAGAGTTAATTTGGAACCCTCCACAACATTGTTTCAGTGTTTTAGTAGTTATTGAAACTTAACCTATAAAAGTACTGGACACTTTTAGTGTAATTATTAATCTTTGGCACCGTCGTTCAATTAGTTCATTATGCATGTTGCACAAGATTTTTCATAACTGACCATCCTTTACATTCAGATCTTCCTGGACAATTCTATCCTGTTCTGAGCTCCAGGCAGTTAATTCTAATAGCCAGGTAAGAATTTACCTATATAATGCTGCTAATTTTTCTATGGTGGACTAATGTGTATGGGAATTTGAGGATTATAACACTATACTATGATAAACTGAAATAATAGAGGAACCATATCAAGTTGTGATAAGATAATTAACCTCTACTAAAAGCTAAAAATATATACCAAAATGTGTTCCATTTAATATACTGTACTGTAACCATTCTTTAGCCACTTTACCTACTGACGTAGCCAATCATGATGTGGGTGCGTAGTACTTTAAAGGTAATAAAATCAATGAAAATATTGGAATAAAATAATGCGGTAAATAAAATGACAACTCTATTACTTACAATTCATCTGGGCAATTAATAGGTTGAGCAAGCCGAACGCCTTGGCGAAGGACGGCCGAAATTTCAAATGGATCAATTTCGCCGTAGGGCTGCTGCCCGAGAGTCATTACTTCCCATAGAAGAACACCCCATGACCACTAAAATTAGAAAGGTAAAATATTAGAAAATTAAAGCAATCTCTTAAAAGATTTTACAAAGCATTAACTAGACAACAAATAAAAGCACACAAGATCTTATCTCATCAAAAAGAATTTCTCGGTTTTCAAAGGACAATAAAAGATACTGTGAAAAAAGTATATAAGTTTCATAGAAAAAATCCTCTAACATTACTGTAGCCATACGTTAGAGATACAAATTATTACTTTTCTGATATTTTCTCAAGATTCTCAGTGTTGACCCAAAATATTTCTTCTCAAAATCATAGATAAAACTTGAAACAATATAAATCAAAAGAAATTAGACATTTGCCAAAGGGATATGCCTATTGCAAAAATCTTTAGAATTATCTTCTATGACAAAAGAGGTAGGTCAACTAAAATTAATCAGAGCTTTATAACTAGATAATTGGGGGATTATCAGTGCCAAAGTACTATTGTACTCTCAGCTTTGAAGCATAGGCAAAATGAAATCTGCCCACCACTAACCTTGATGAGGAGGGTAAAGAAATAAAGGGATGAAGAGAGGTGAATTTTGTGTCTACTAGTAATCACAAAATATACTGAAAAGGTATCTAGATATCTATAAGTAAGATTCATCCTATAAAAAACAGGGGAACACATTTAAATTTTCAACATCCTACTAAAATAACTTCAACACTACACTATGTTCACACAGTTAAAAGTAGATCCATAAATTACCTCAGGAACACTAACTTCTGGAAGGAAAAGCCGTAATCTGGGCACATTTTTTGATCTGGATAAATACATACATACATACATATACCAAAGGCACTTCCCCCAATTTTGGGGGGTAGCCAACAACAACAAATGAAACAAAACAAAAAAGGGGACCTCTACTCTCTACGTTCCTCCAGCCTAACCAGGGACTCAACCGAGTTCAGCTGGTACCGCTAGGGTGCCACAGCCCAACCTCCCACACTATCCACCACAGATGAAGCTTCATAATGCTGGATAAATACTGTACATAAAAAGAAAATCTGGAATATGCTGGTGAGATAGGACCTTGTCACCTTCATAAGGAAATTAAGGGGTCTTTCTTACTTTACTTTAAAGGCTGCTTTTCTGGTCCTATACTGCAGGGGAACCCTACTCTCTACACGACCTTCACAGACATCTTATTATATGCATTCCAAGTCATTCCACATTTCACACTACATATTGTTCATTTATTGTCAAATCCACATTATCGAAGCACTTAGAGAGAAATAAAAACATCTTAATTATATTCCTTACAGGCAGAACCATATTTGTTTCACTACTTTTATTTCCTTGGGAAATTACAAAGTGTAACCTGTCTTTTAAATGAAAACCATTACTATAACAGCTAATAAATAATTTGTCACCTTTGAGATAATACATGTTTACTTAGGCTGAAATAAACCAAATCCTCTAGCAAGTCACAAATAAATAGTTGAACATACCACATCTGCTGCAGGAGTGAAGACTTTGTGAGTAAGACTCTCCAATGCAAGCCATTTTATAGGTCTATTTTCGTTGTCTCCAAGGCAGTGGTAATCCGCTGGATAAAGATCTCGAGCAAGAGCACAGTCTGTTAACTTAACTGTTAAGTTATCATCAACACTGAAATCAAGAAAATGAAGTTGCATCAAATGTCCCAAATAAGCATGGTAAACTTGTTCCTCCCCAGCACATAAATAGACTATGATAAAACAAAGGAAAAAATAAGTGCTTACAACAAGAACAGTTAAATGAAACAAAAAGGGAGATGGTAATTTCACTGCCATTAGATCTCACCATCATCCTTATCAACTTCATTTATAGTACTATTATCATTATCATATTTGATGTTGCTGTAGTTGAACCAGATCACTGAGACAAAATAACTGAACTCTTATAGGTCTGGAGCACAAGCTACTAGAGCAAGAAAGGTGAGCTTTTTCTTTACACAATCTATAAAGCTTACTTACACACAATTACGAGTTGCTACATCTTTATGTAAAAGGAGGCGAGAATGAAGATAAGACAAAGCTTGTAACACTTGAAGACCAACGCTTACTACTTCCTTGGTTACTAATGTGTGACATCCCTGCAAGAATCTGTCAAAAAAAAATTCATGTATTAAATATATAAACAAACAATAAAACAATATTTTGATATCTAAAATCTTTAATAACTTCCTTTCTTCAAATACATACTTAATAATTCATGGGTAATTCTCACCAGCTAAGTTAAAAATCTCTTATTGGTTATATAGTAATGTAATTTGCTACTCTGTAAGCTGAGGTAATTCTAGCAGAGGCCATTATCTGACTCTCTGAAGTTTGTTGTGATGTACTCAATACTTATATTTTCTATATTAATGGAGTTAGCTCTTTTTCTGACACTCACATCAACGGCTTTTAGGCAGCTCACATAAGACATCACACTCTGGGGCCTGAGGTCCCCTGGGTGGGAACAACTGCAGGTAGCTCCTTTTTCTTCTTCTTCTTTGCCTACAGCCTTTACCCATTTTTATATGGGGTTGGTGTTTTGTATAGGTCTTCTCCATTCTCTTTTATCCTGTTCTCTTAATCCTTTTCCCTGCATGTCATTTTCTACTTAATCATTCCATCTGAACTTTGGCCTTACCCCTTTCTTCCCCCCTCCACCTCCATGCCTGTGACCCTTTGGCACACATGATCTTTTCTCCGCATGACATGCCCAAACACCTGTAGTCTTCTTTGCCGAGTTGTTTTCGACACGTCTCTTACCATGATTGTTGCTCTAATATGCTCATTTCAGATCATGTCCCGTGAAGCTCTTTATGGGTATAAAATAATTCCAAGAGAGTAAAATTCTAGTTCCACAATCGGAAGTCTTTACTTAAAGCTGAGCAGAATGTTCTCCCTGCTGCAACTGTAAGGAGCCTGTCTTGATGAAGACAAACCAAGGAAGACCATGATCTGCAATAAAGCTACTATGATCGGAGAATTACCACTTCTATGACACCAATCACAATCTATTTCCTTGGAAGACAGATACAGAGGCACAACATAAGTCCCCGTACACATCCTGAGAAGTTCTTCATGAAAAGCCTTTAGCTTGGAAGGGATGCTGTAGTCTCCAACCAGGAAGTACTAAACACTTTACGTACTGGAGGTACCTAAGAAGGTGTGGCTGACAAAAATATTCCAAAGGATAGTTCTCTCGAGAGCTTGACAAAACATACTAACAGATCGGGATCACAATCGTCTTGTGGTCATCTGGGAGCCACTTGGTTCATTCCAACACTTGGTATGATCAACACTCAGTTGATCCGCAAGCAGATCAGGTTGAAACGGGGGGAAGATATGTTCAGGAGTACAGGTGATCCCATGGGTTGGACAGTATCCCCAAACCATTCGCATAGTTCTGAAATGGGAAACTGAATACAAGGCAAATCCTGTCTAGCCATGGGGCAAACAGGACGCTCCCCGGTAATCACCAGATAGTATGAGTCTTTTCTGTCACATGAAGAAGGGACCACTCTGAATTTACAAACTACACAAGGCAACAGAGCATGTCTGCTAGAACATTCCTCTTGACAGGAATAAACCTCCCTGACAGCTCTACAGTATTGATAAACTGCCTAAATATGCATAGGCTTTATAAATTCACACACACTGTATGAGACCCTCCCTCCTTGCTTGTTGATGTATGCTATAAACAAAGTGTTATATCTCCTCAACAATACTCAGTGCCCTATCAAAGTCTATTGGAAAGCTTTCAGTGCAAAGAATGCTGCATACATTTCCAACAGGTTGAAATGCAGGTTCTTTTATTTTGGAATCCATACCCATATAGTGCTGGATTTCTCAGGTGCATCCCCTACCTTTCTTGGATGTGTCTGCAAACAGAAACATTTTATTAATTGGAGAGTTAAGTGGAACTCCCCTACTGAGGTTTTCATTGTTAAGCTACCAGGAGAGATTGTCCCGTATCTCTTGCTCCATTGGAAAAAGATGGTATGGGAAATTGCTGGCTCCCAACCAGTGATGTCTCAGACTCCACTGAAGTGATTACGATACTGTTGGAGACCCCAGTGTGGAATGAGTTTTTCCAATGAGGAAGATGTCCCAGAAGACATTACCACTGCTCAGCTAGGAGTTCTTGTTCAACAGGAGTGCCACCTCTCTGAGCCTACTAATTCGATCGTAATTCACCACATCTATCAGCATGCCCAGGTACTTCATGCTCTGCTTGGGTGTAAGACGCCTTTTCCCAAAATTATCTCAAACTCAGGACAAAATAGAGTATTCGGTCTCAATCCTGAGGCAACTACCTCTTGGAAGAGACTAAGATCAGCCAGATGATGTTGAAAACCTCAATAAATATATCCTGTTTGGGTGAGCCCAATCTAGACCACAGTGAACACTCACAGGAACACTTGGGGAGCTGTGGTCTATCTGAAACACAGGGCTTCGAACTAGTCCACTGTTTCCTCGAGGATAAACCAGAGGTACTTTCAGTAGGACTAATGAACAGGAAATTGAGAATAGGGGAGATTTTCAAGACCACCAAAAAACAAGCAGTTTTCCTTTTTGATGGAAGACAGCATAGAAATTTCCATCTCTAAGCTTAACGGAGTACATGTGTACTGATTGCATGTGGCTGAGGTCAAAAGTGAGTGTCTAGCTGTCTGACGTGTTATTTTTACCTCATTAAAGTTTTAACTGCTGTTCCAGCCTCGCTGAAGTCATACTTCTAGTAAAGGACGATAGTTTGTAGACAAATAAATGTATGGTAAATTCTTTTAAAAATCAGCTCCCAATTAGAAGTACAGTATCAATTCAATCAAGTGTCAAAAGGAGACGTTTCACTCTCTCTAACGTAATATAATATTAGAGAGTCTTAGACAATGCAATACAATAGATAATGGCATCATTGTAGTACATCTAAGAATAAAGAGGCTCTGGTGTGAGCATTCCCACAAAGAAAATACATTGCGGTAGATTAAGTATTACTCCTAAAAATTTTACAGTAATAATCCATCTACGTCGTTAATTGGTTCCAACAGACTTGAAGTAAATTGATTTTCAACATAGGTTGAAATTTCCCTAGTAGGGTGACTTATATGTTCTCTATAAACACGCTGAACACAAAAAAAAAAATACTTACAACAGATGCCTTCTTTACTGTAATAAGCTTCCATGTGAAGTATAGTACTGTACAATACAGCACTTTATTGTTATTGTATGACGTAGGGATTGACGCAAGGATGGGTAAAACGCCATAACGAGAGCTTTATTTTTGTACCTAATACTCAGAAAAAGCTATGGAATGGTGAAACTGACATATGTCTAACCGATATAAAGATGGGAACAGTACGTATTACTGTAAACCCTACAAATTTAAAACATTATAAAAGACCTTTTAAAAAGAAGGGTACTTGATCTTGCCCAAAGTGCTGTGTCAGAAAAGTATTCCACTAAAACACTGTACAGTATTACACTATAGCAAAGTCTTTTACGAAAAACATTACTATAGAACCAGATGTTATGCCAAAGATAGGGTCTGAACAACCCTGAACATTAAAGGTAAAAGGCATAATAATATGAGCAAGGCCAATGTATAAACTGCTATACTAGAACAAGATCCACAATAAAATTAGAGGTGTTAAGCAAATGATGCTTTTGACGTAAACCAAAAAAAGATGTAGTATAGATTATAACGTTAAAGAAAATTTCTAGGTATGAGAGAGAACATAATATAGTACTCAATGATAGAGCAATAACCTTGAACAATGGGGCAAACCTGAGCTATTGTAGAACCATTAGTTGAATTGTATGGGACAGGACAACCCCCAGACACTATCAAAGGCACAAAAAGATAAAATCACAGAGCGACAGTCATTATTCTACAATTTGTCTCTTACAAAAGCATGATAGGATGCATTTTGTCAACGCTGAAGGCGCAACGTCAGTGCTGGCTTACGCTGATCAGGTTAAATTTCAGACTGGTGTAAAAATGTTATTTTTATTAATAAAATAAATTTTTGAATATACTTACCCGGTGATTATATAAGCTGCAGCTCTGCTGCCCGACAGAAAAACTCTACGTTCAAAATCCGCCAGCGATCGCTATGCAGGTAGGGGGTGTACTTCAACAGCGCCATCTGTCGTGCAGGTACTCAGTACTCAATGTAAACACAGAACTCAATTTTCTCCTCGGTCCACTGGGTCTCTATTGGGGAGGAAGGGAGGGTCCTTTAATATATAATCACCGGGTAAGTATATTAAAAAATTTATTTTATTAATAAAAATAACATTTTTCAATATTAAACTTAGCCGGTGATTATATAAGCTGATTCACACCCAGGGGGGTGGGTAGAGACCAGCATTAATTGTTTACATTAATATGAGCTAAGGATTTTGTATTTCATTTTAGCAGTTATTCAAAATAACAAACATAAAATAAATAAGTACCTGGTAAGGAAGTCGACTTGAACAATTACTCTGCCTTTTTTAAGTATGTCTTCCTTACTGAGCCTCGCGATCCTCTTAGGATGCTGAGCGACTCCTAGGAGCTGAAGTATCAAGGGTTGCAACCCATACTACAGGACCTCATCAAAACCTCTAATCTAGGCGCTTCTCAAGAAAAGAATTTGACCACCCGCCAAATCAACCAGGATGCGAAAGGCTTCTTAGCCTTCCGGACAACCCAAAAACAACAATAAAAAACATTTCAAGAGAAAGATTAGAAAAGGTTATGGAATTAGGGGAATGTAGTGGTTGAGCCCTCACCCACTACTGCACTCGCTGCTACGAATGGTCCCAGGGTGTAACAGTTCTCGTAAAGAGACTGGACATCTTTAAGATAAAAAGACGCGAACACTGACTTGCTTCTCCAATAGGTTGCGTCCATTATACTCTGCAGAGATCTATTTTGTTTAAAGGCCACTGAAGTTGCGACAGCTCTAACTTCATGTGTCCTTACCTTCAGCAAAGCATGGTCTTCCTCATTCAGATGGGAATGAGCTTCTCGTATCAACAGTCTGATATAATAGGAAACTGCATTCTTTGACATAGGCAAAGAAGGTTTCTTAATAGCACACCATAAAGCTTCTGACTGTCCTCGTAAAGGTTTAGTTCGTCTTAAATAGAACTTAAGAGCTCTAACAGGGCATAAGACTCTTTCTAGTTCATTTCCAACCAAATTTGAAAGGCTTGGAATATCGAACGATTTCGGCCAAGGACGAGAAGGTAGCTCGTTTTTGGCTAGAAAACCAAGCTGTAAAGAACATGTAGCCGTTTCAGATGAAAATCCGATGTTCCTGCTGAAGGCGTGTATCTCACTGACTCTTTTAGCTGTTGCTAAGCAAACGAGGAAAAGAGTCTTTAAAGTGAGATCTTTAAAGGAGGCTGATTGTAGTGGCTCGAACCTTTCTGACATAAGGAATCTTAGTACCACGTCTAAATTCCAACCCGGTGTAGCCAAACGACGCTCCTTCGAGGTCTCAAAAGACTTAAGGAGGTCCTGTAGATCTTTGTTGTTAGAAAGATCTAAGCCTCTGTGACGGAAGACTGCTGCCAACATGCTTCTGTAACCTTTGATAGTGGGAGCTGAAAGAGATCTTTCCTTCCTCAGGTATAATAGGAAGTCAGCTATTTGGGTTACAGAGGTACTGGTCGAGGATACTGATACCGACTTGCACCAGTTTCGGAAGACTTCCCACTTCGACTGGTAGACTCTAAGAGTGGATGTACTCCTTGCTCTAGCAATCGACCTGGCTGCCTCCTTCGAAAAGCCTCTAGCTCTAGTGAGTCTTTCGATAGTCTGAAGGCAGTCAGACGAAGAGCGTGGAGGCCTGGGTGTACCTTCTTTACGTGTGGCTGACGTAGAAGGTCCACTCTTAGAGGAAGAGATCTGGGAACGTCCACCAGCCATTGAAGTACCTCGGTGAACCATTCTCTCGCGGGCCAGAGGGGAGCAACTAACGTCAACCTTGTCCCTTCGTGAGAGGCGAACTTCTGCAGTACCTTGTTGACAATCTTGAACGGGGGGAATGCATAAAGGTCTACATGGGACCAATCCAGTAGAAAGGCATCTATATGAACTGCTGCTGGGTCCGGGATTGGTTAGCAATAAATTGGGAGCCTCTTGGTCATCGAGGTTGCAAAGAGATCTATGGTAGGTTGGCCCCATGTGGCCCATAGTCTCTTGCACACATCCTTGTGTAGGGTCCATTCTGTTGGAATGATTTGACCCTTCCGACTGAGGCAATCCGCCATGACATTCATGTTGCCTTGAATGAACCTCGTTACTAGAGAAAGGTTTAGATCTCTTGACCAGGTGAGGAGGTCCCTTGCGATCTCGTACAACGTCATAGAATGGGTCCCTCCTTGCTTGGAGATGTACGCCAAGGCCGTGGTGTTGTCTGAGTTCACCTCCACCACCTTGCCTTGAAGGAGGGACTTGAAGCTTTTCAAGGCCAGATGAACTGCCAGTAGCTCCTTGCAGTTGATATGTAACGTTCTTTGATTCGAGTTCCAAGTTCCCGAGCATTCCCGACCGTCTAATGTCGCACCCCAGCCCGTGTCCGATGCGTCCGAGAAGAGAACGTGGTTGGGGGTCTGAACAGCCAGGGGCAGACCCTCTCTGAGGTTGATGTTGTCCTTCCACCAAGTCAGTGATGACTTCATCTTCTCGGAAATGGGGATCGAGACCGCTTCTAGCGTCTTGTCCTTTTTCCAGTGAACAGCTAGGTGAAATTGAAGGGGACGGAGGTGCAGTCTCCCTAACGAAATGAACTGTTCCAGGGATGAAAGCGTCCCTATCAGACTCATCCACTGTCTGACTGAACATCGTTCCTTCTTTAGCATGTTCTGGATGCATCCTTGGGCTTGACTTGTTCTGGGGGCCGACGGAAAAGCCCGAAAAGCTTGACTGTGAATCTCCATCCCTAAGTACACTATAGTTTGGGATGGGACCAGTTGGGACTTTTCCATATTGACCAGGAGACCCAATTCCTTGGTCAGATCTAGAGTCCACTTTAGATTCTCCAGACAGCGACGACTGGAAGAAGCTCTTAGAAGCCAGTCGTCCAAATAGAGGGAGGCTCTGATATCCGCTAAATGCAGGAATTTGGCAATATTCCTCATCAGCTTCGTAAATACAAGAGGAGCTGTGCTTAGGCCAAAGCACAGGGCTTGAAATTGGTAGACAACCTTTTCGTAAACGAATCTCAGAAAAGGTTGGGATTCTGGGTGGATGGGGACGTGAAAGTAAGCGTCCCTTAGGTCTAAAGAGACCATCCAGTCTTCCTTCCTGACCGCTGCTAGAACAGACTTTGTGGTCTCCATGGCGAACGTCTGCTTTGTGACAAAGACATTCAGAGCACTGACGTCTAGCACCGGCCTCCACCCTCCTGTCTTCTTTACCACTAAGAAGAGACGGTTGTAGAAGCCCGGGGATTGATGGTCCCGGACTTTGACTACCGCTCCCTTTTCTAGTAAGAGAGACACCTCTTGCTTCAAAGCTAGTCTCTTGTCTTCCTCTCTGTACCTGGGAGAGAGATCGATGGGAGACGTTGCTAGAGGGGGTTTGCGTACAAACGGGATCTTGTACCCTTCTCTGAGCAACTTCACAGATTGTGCATCTGCGCCCCTTTTCTCCCAGGTCTGCCAGAAGTTCTTGAGTCTGGCTCCCACTGCTGTCTGAAGAAGGTGGCAGTCAGACTCTGCCCTTAAAGGACTTGGTACCTTTCTTCTTCCCACGTCTCCCTTCGGCACGAGCACCTCCTCTGCTGGAGGCTCTGCCACGAAAGGGCGGAATGAATCTGGACGCTGGAGTGTCCATCCTGGGTCTAGACAAGGTAGGCAAAGGGGTGGCTTTGCGGGCAGAGGACGCAACCAGGTCATGAGTGTCTTTTTGAATCAAGGAGGCAGCAATCTCCTTGATCAAGTCCTCTGGGAAAAGGCACTTTGAGAGAGGAGCAAACAGAAGTTCCGATCTCTGACACGGTGTTACTCCAGCTGACAAGAAAGAGCAAAGGTTTTCCCGTTTCTTGAGGACCCCGGAAACGAACGAAGCCGCAAGCTCACTGGATCCGTCACGTATGGCCTTGTCCATACAGGACATAATGAGCAAGGAAGCTTCCTTGTCAGAAGGGGAGATCTTCCTGCTCAAAGCTCCCAGACACCAGTCCAAAAAGTTAAAGACCTCGAAGGCTCTAAACACTCCTTTCAACAGATGGTTTAAGTCTGAAGGCGACCAACAAATCTTAGAGCGTCTCATGGCCAGCCTGCGGGGAGAGTCTACTAGACTTGAGAAGTCGCCCTGGGCAGAGGCAGGAACTCCCAAGCCGAGAACTTCTCCCGTGGCATACCAGACGCTCGATCTGGAAGAGAGTCTCGCAGGGGGAAACGTAAATGCTGTCTTCCCAAGGTTCTTTTTGGACTGCATCCAATCCCCTAAAACTCGTAAAGCTCTCTTGGACGAGCGGGCGAGGACGAGTTTCGTGAAGGCAGGCGCTGATGACTGCGTGCCTAAAGCGAACTCAGACGGAGGAGAGCGTGGAGCCGCAGGCACAAACTGATCAGGAAACATCTCCTTGAACAAAGCAAGAACTTTTCTAAAGTCCAAGGAGGGTTGCGTGGTCTTGGGTTCGTCGATGTCCGTATGCGGGTCGTCAATGTGTGCAGCGTCGTCATCATCAGAGAGTCCATCATCTGAAAACTGAGGAGGAGGCGGCAAAGGAGTAGCAATCGGCTGGTCAGCTGAGTCCGGCAGCACGGGTGCACGCGTGACTGAACCGGACGCAACGTCATGGAACTGTTGCCCAGTCTGTGAACTGGCAACAACCATGGCAGTGCGGGGACGCAAAGCGTCTACTCCAGACTGTCTAGTCTGCTGTGGGTGAGTAGAGGTAACCACACTGGGTTGCGGAGGTTGACGCACCGCGTCAAAACAAAACAACTTAGGTTGTTGTTGTACCTCGCGAACGTCAACGGAAGGTTCCGTGCGTCGCTGAACGTCAACATGCGGCTGGCAGGGTACACTGGAACGCATGGGTGGCGGGACTCTCACAGATGGAGTGCGGGAGAAGGTAGCCTCAGCGTCCACCGGACGCACAACCGTGGTTGGTTGTAGGCTAGAGGTTGGTGCAGCGTCAACCTTCTCCGCACGAAAGTCCTGCATCAATGACGTTAACTGTAACTGCATGGACTGCAGCAAAGACCACTTAGGGTCTGCAGGAGCAGGTGCGGCAACAGACGGAGTTACTGCCTGATGCGGTACCGCTTTGCCTCTCTTAGGAGGTGAGCAGTCGTCGGAAGACTGCAGCGAGTCCGAACTGACCCAGTGGCTACAACTGGGCCGTTGGACTTGCGCGGAAGGGACCGACTTGCGCTTAAGCGGCCGCGAGACCTTGGTCCATGGATTCTTATGAGAAACCTCTTCCGCAGACGAGGAATAATGGGCTCTCTCGTCTTCGTGTGGGTGGGGCGATCTTGGGTAGATACGCCCGAAACCACGGAGGGAACGTCTGTTCGCTGATTAAAGCCTCTCGAACCCTTTGGTCGTACGACATTGCTTCTCCCCTGGGCTTGGGAGCATGCAAGAGGTCCCGGACTGGGAGGACGACAGGCACGAACAGACGAACCCTCAAGCGCAACACTATCCACAACACTATCCACAACACTGCCACTCACTTTATCACTACCCACTGTACTCTTACACTTCAGCTCCTTGACGTCTGCCATGAGCTGGTTACGGTCACTAGCCAAAGACTCGACTCTCTCACCCAGAGCCTGAATGGCACGCATCATATCTGCCATCGAAGGTTGTTGAGTGCTAGAAGGGGGATCAGGAGCAACCACTACAGGGGAAGGAATAGGTTGTGGGGCATGAGGAGAGGAAATATCAACGGAGCGAGATGAACTTCTCCTGACTCTATCTCTCTCTAGCCTACGTGAATATTTCTGGAATTCGAGAAAATCGAATTCCGAAAGCCCAACGCATTCCTCACATCGATCTTCCAATTGACAGGTTTTATCCCGACAATTGGAACAAACGGTGTGTGGATCGATAGAGGCCTTCGGAAGACGCCTTGATCAGTCCCTAGCACTACACTTTCTGTATTTAGGGACTTGAGAAGGGTCAGCCATTTTGAATTAGTCAAAGGGGAATTCAAAAAACTATCCAAAGTCGTCAACAAATAATCCGATATCAACAAAAGAATGCAAGGATGTATTGAAGATAACGTCTGCAAAGCGAAAGCTCAAAACTAGAAATGTGTACTTCACCAAAAAATGTGAAAACCAATCCAGTAAGCAACAGCGAATTTAGTAGGTCTTGCCGGTGGCACGACAGAGAAAATTGAGTTCTGTGTTTACATTGAGTACTGAGTACCTGCACGACAGATGGCGCTGTTGAAGTACACCCCCTACCTGCATAGCGATCGCTGGCGGATTTTGAACGTAGAGTCTTTCTGTCGGGCAGCAGAGCTGCAGCTTATATAATCACCGGCTAAGTTTAATATTGAAAAATGAATAATAGTAGAAGCAATTGTTGGACAGTAGTTGTTGAACAGTACAGAATGGAACAACCACAAAAACTGCCACTGGTACATACATATACCAAGACACTTCCCCCAATTTTGGGGGTAGCCGACATCAAACAAATGAAACAAAAAAGGGGACCTCTTCTCTCTACGTTCCTCCCAGCCTGACAAGGGACTCAACAGAGTTCAGCTGGTGCGGCTAGGGTGACACAGCCCTCCCTCACCCGTTATCCACCACAGATGAAGCTTCATAACGCTGAATCCCCTACTGCTGCTACCTCCGCGGTCAACCAAGGCACCAGAGGAAGCGGCAGGGCCTACCGGAACTGCATCACAATTGCTCGCCATTCATTCCTATTTCTAGCACGCTCTCTTGCCTCTCTCACATCTATCCTCCTATCACCCAGAGCTTTCTTCACTCCATCCATCCACCCAAACCTTGGCCTTCCTCTTGTACTTCTCCCATCAACTCTTGCATTCATCACCTTCTTTAGCAGACAACCATTTTCCATTCTCTCAACATGGTAAAAAGGAAAAATAATAAACAAACTTTTATATGTTTTAGGATCAAATATTTTCCCCTATCAGAATGTATAAATAATGAATTTTGGATAACTCATTCCACTAGTAATTAATGCACCTATTTTCTGACTTGATTATGGACTGGGGATTAGCATGACCACAAAATAACGTAAAAAATACCTTTTAAGATTGCCTTGGGAAGAACGTGGAAAGATTATGCATGGAGGCGACTCGGGTGGTGTAACAACGGCACCTATGACCGCCAATAGTTGGTCATGCGCAAGGCCTGCTAGCATGATACCTTCACTTAACAAAACAGACCGCTGTATCTCACTTGAACTCTCTGGAATAAAGTTAAAAAATTACTACAAAATACTTTGAAAAAAATTGTAATTAAGACAGGCCTGAATCAAATAATAATTAAATTTATCCAATACTAACTTCAAAAGCATAAAATGCTCTGGTCCACACAAAAATACTTTCAAGACAACTTAGTTCACAGATACAAACCAACTACAGTAATACCTCACCCTACGTTGTAAACTGGTTGCAGGAGATGCTGCGAAAGTTGATTTATAATGTAAGAGAGAAGTGCCTCTATTAAGTAATGAATATACTCCTTATAATGACAAAATTAATGACGAAGTATTTACAATCTGATATATTTTTAACATAGAGTCTTTTTTTCTATAAAAAAAACAGATATAAAACATTAAAAATGTACTACAGTAATACTGTATCAACAAATTAACAATGATCACTACCGTTGTCATGGATGATGGTGGACACCGTTGTCCAAGCCAGACATAACGCTCATCCAATGCTTATCATGCTTTCTGCCTTTTCATATCTCTGTTTTCTTTATCTTGAATTGATATACAGTAACATGATGCTCAGATTCACTACTTTAACTTTTAGGGGGAACCATGGCAAAAATCAAGAAAAATTACCAAGATTCAAATTGATACCTAATTACTTAACCCAGGATGTTTGGACATTATATTCATAAAAGAAAAAATGCTTTGGTGGTAAATCAGATATAATGAACTAACAAAAATATTCTTGGTACTAGGCAGGTAGAAGACCCACTTTTAAGCAGACCTACCAACACTCCCGCATCTTACGAGTCTCTCCTTCATTTTGAAAATATCTCTCAAATTCCACACTGGCACTCGATTCTCCCCTATTTAAATAAAATCTCCCACATTTTATTTGTTTAGGTTCACAATTGTCAACAATGCTTATTTTTAAATATAATTATTTCCTGGAATTTTTCAAAAATGTTCAACTTTTCAACATAAAAGGGGATATGTATGGTGTGGGAAGGTGGAAGGTTGGAGAAGGGGCGATCTAGTGCAAGGACAGTGGGAACCAAGTGGCACTGAAATGTCTGGTTTGAGAGCTTACTCCTCCGAGGTGAACAAATGGTTTACACAATGATAGGCGGAAGCAAAAGCCTAGGCTGAAATGGAGGGTTAGAAAAATGAAAGTAAACGAAATAAAAACAATAATAAAAGGAACTGGAAGGAAGAAAGAGAGAATGAAAGACATAAATCAATGGTATATGTAATATTTTGTCTTTTCCTTTGCAGTATTTTAGGCTGATGAAAAGACAGTGTCATCGTAATCCATTATTATATAAAGGGAGAAGGAAATGATATTAAAACAAATAAAAAGGTGAAATGTAATTCCTACTTTTCTATTTTACCTTTAGGTGATAAGGGCAGAGGTTCTCTATAATTCATATCTAGTGAAACATAGCTGTTCAGTGCTGTCGATAAGAACTACCTCTCAAGAGATCCAGTCTTAATATTGAAGACACTAAAATCACTTACTGTCAATAAAACGAATGAGTTCGGCCATAAGACTTGCTATGAGTATAAACCAAACAGTCAATTACTTGTGAAAGACAGCATCATATACATATAATTGAGTAAACTCTAATGCTAAAATATATGATACGATGCAATCATATGTACAACAGGCTATAAGAATGCCATTTTATCACAGGGATAAAAAATCTGTATTTTTCCTTAATTCTGGTATGTTCATTCGTGAAATTATGCATATATGTTCTTAGTAGATAGATAAAATGCAGTATATTGCAAATTATTGGATGGATTTTTCAAAATATGATATTCTGCCTTGGGTGTGTAAATCTCCAGCATTTCTTTTTTTTTAAATCTCCAGCATTTTTTTTATAATCTCCAGCATTTTTTTTTAACAATCTCCAGCAAAAGTTTCAGGTTTGGTTGACAGGTCTGT
Organism: Palaemon carinicauda; assembly: GCF_036898095.1. Taxonomy (NCBI): domain Eukaryota; kingdom Metazoa; phylum Arthropoda; class Malacostraca; order Decapoda; family Palaemonidae; genus Palaemon; species Palaemon carinicauda. Next base: position 10,071,310 of record NC_090735.1, read on the forward strand.
TTTATATAATGTATTTTAATAATTGAAAATCCTTCTTTCAGTTAATGTTTTATGAGAGGGTTTAAATGTATGACCTCATAATTAGACATTACGATTGAATAAAAAATTTCTTCAATCCTAATTTTGGTATTGATTTGTGCAATATTTACTAACACAAATCCAGAATTACTGACAAACAAAAACTTTTATAAAAACAGAGAGCAAGAGACCTAATTTTCCAGAATAAATTTTACGATTCATAATGGGTTAGATTGTTCCTGACAATATTGAAGACCTAGAATTATCCTGTAACTTGCATAAGATGGAACATAATTTTGATGGAGGAGCCAAAAGTTGTTTCTCTGTAACTCAGTATTCTTTGCAGTTTGACAATATCATCACCACACTTCTATTGCAAATAAAAACAATAGAATTTTAATAAAAAAAAAAAATTGGTTATTTCTATATTCACACAGGTTAATTGTATGATAATTGTTCATGTGGGTTAGAAGATAAAGATCCTCATTCCTTTTGATACTCATGTCACGGGCAACAATAAAACACTGACCGAAGAATTAGCTTTCTCAGAATGCACGAACAAGGCAAACTTTTCTATAAATTAAGAAAAATGTTATTTTGATGATAAAATAAATTTTTGAATATACTTACCCGGTGATTATATAGCTGCAACTCTGTTGCTCGACAGACAACTCTACGGTAAAAACTCGCCAGCGATCGCTACACAGGTTGCGGGTGTGCCCAACAGCGCCATCTGTCGTCCAGATACCCAGTACTCAATGTAAACAAAGACTCAATTTTCTCCTCGTCCCACTGCGTCTCTATTGGGGAGGAAGGGAGGGTCATTTAATTTATAATCACCGGGTAAGTATATTCAAAAATTTATTTTATTATCAAAATAACATTTTTCAATATTTAACTTAGCCGGTGATTATATAGCTGATTCACACCCAGGGGGGTGGGTAGAGACCAGCAATATATGTTTACACTTTTATGAGCTAAGAGTTTTTATTTCATTTTAGAAGTTATCAAAATAACAAAAACAAAATAAATAGGTACCTGGTAAGGAAGTCGACTTGAACAATTACTCTGCCTTTTAAGTACGTCTTCCTTACGGAGCCTCGCGATCCTCTTAGGATGCTGATCGACCCCTAGGATCTGAAGTATCAAGGGTTGCAACCCATACAACAGGACCTCATCAAAACCCCTAATCTAGGCGCTCTCAAGAAATGACTTTGACCACCCGCCAAATCAACCAGGATGCGAAAGGCTTCTTAGCCTTCCGGACAACCCAAAAAACGACAATAAAAACATTTCAAGAGAAAGATTAAAAGGGTATGGAATTAGGGAATTGTAGTGGTTGAGCCCTCACCCACTACTGCACTCGCTGCTACGAATGGTCCCAGTGTGTAGCAGTCCTCGTAAAGAGACTGGACATCCTTTAGATAAAAAGACGCAAACACTGACTTGCTTCTCCAATAGGTTGCGTCCATTATACTTCGCAGAGATCTATTTTGCTTAAAGGCCACGGAAGTTGCGACAGCTCTAACTTCGTGTGTCCTCACTTTAAGCAATGCTTGGTCTTCCTCACTCAGATGTGAATGAGCTTCTCGTATTAACAGTCTGATAAAGTAGGATAAAGCATTCTTTGACATAGACAAAGATGGTTTCTTAACTGAACACCATAAAGCTTCAGATTGGCCTCGTAACGGTTTAGTTCGCTTTAAATAGAACTTAAGAGCTCTCACAGGGCATAAGACTCTTTCTAGTTCATTGCCTACCATGTTCGATAAGCTGGGAATATCGAACGATTTCGGCCAAGGTCGAGAAGGCAGCTCATTTTTGGCTAGAAAACCAAGTTGTAGCGAACATGTAGCTTTTTCTGACGAAGATCCGATGTTCTTGCTGAAGGCATGAATCTCACTGACTCTTTTAGCTGTGGCTAAGCATACCAGGAAAAGTGTCTTTAAGGTGAGATCTTTCAGGGAGGCTGATTGTAGCGGCTCAAACCTGTCTGACATGAGGAATCTTAGTACTGTACCACGTCTAAATTCCAACCAGGTGTAACCAAACGACGCTCCTTCGTGGTCTCAAAAGACTTAAGGAGGTCCTGAAGATCTTTATTGTTGGAAAGATCTAAGCCTCTATGCCGGAAGACCGATGCCAACATGCTTCTGTAGCCCTTGATAGTGGGAGCTGAAAGAGATCGTCCTTTTCTCAGGTATAGGAGAAAGTCAGCTATTTGAGCAACAGAGGTACTGGTCGAGGATACAGAGACTGACTTGCACCAGTTTCGGAAGACTTCCCACTTCGATTGGTAGACTCTAAGGGTGGATGTTCTCCTTGCTCTAGCAATCGCACTGGCTGCCTCCTTCGAAAAGCCTCTAGCTCTCGAGAGTCTTTCGATAGTCTGAAGGCAGTCAGACGAAGAGCGTGGAGGCTTTGGTGTACCTTCTTTACGTGTGGCTGACGTAGAAGGTCCACCCTTAGAGGAAGACTTCTGGGAACGTCTACTAGCCATCGAAGTACCTCGGTGAACCATTCTCTCGCGGGCCAGAGGGGAGCAACTAGCGTCAACCTTGTCCCTTCGTGAGAGGCGAACTTCTGCAGTACCTTGTTGACAATCTTGAACGGTGGGAATGCGTATAGATCTAGATGCGACCAATCTAGGAGAAAGGCATCTATATGTATTGCTGCTGGGTCCGGGACTGGTGAGCAATATATTGGGAGCCTCTTGGTCATCGAGGTTGCAAAGAGATCTATGGTTGGTTGGCCCCAAGTGGCCCAAAGTCTCTTGCATACATCCTTGTGGAGGGTCCATTCCGTTGGAATTACTTGCCCTTTCCGACTGAGACAATCTGCCATGACATTCAAGTTGCCTTGGATGAACCTCGTTACTAGTGATATGTTTTGACCTTTTGACCAGATGAGCAGGTCCCTTGCGATCTCGTACAACGTCAATGAGTGGGTCCCTCCTTGCTTGGAGATGTACGCCAAGGCAGTGGTGTTGTCCGAGTTCACTTCCACCACTTTGCCTCGAAGGAGAGACCTGAAGCTTTTCAAGGCCAGATGTACTGCCAGCAGCTGCTTGCAGTTGATATGCATGATCCTTTGACTCGAGTTCCACAGTCCCGAACATTCCCGACCGTCTAATGTCGCGCCCCAGCCTACGTCCGATGCGTCCGAGAAGAGAACGAGGTTGGGAGTCTGAACAGCCAGGGGAAGACCCTCTCTTAGGTTGATACTGTCCTTCCACCAAGTCAGGCAAGACTTCATCTTTTCGGAAATGGGGATCGAGACCGCTTCTAGCGTCTTGTCTTTTTTCCAGTGAAAAGCTAGATGGTATTGAAGAGGACGGAGGTGTAGTCTTCCTAATGACACAAATTGTTCCAGGGATGATAGCGTCCCTACCAGACTCATCCACTTCCTGACTGAGCATTGTTCCTTCTTCAGCATGTTCTGGATGCATAACTGGGCTTGGCTTATTCTGGGGGCCGACGGAAAAGCCCGAAAAGCTAGACTGTGAATCTCCATCCCTAAATACACAATAGTTTGGGATGGGATCAGTTGTGACTTTTCCATATTGACAAGGAGACCCAATTCCTTGGTCAGATCTAGAGTCCACTTTAGATCCTTCAGACAGCGACGACTGGAAGAAGCTCTGAGAAGCCAGTCGTCCAAATAGAGGGAGGCTCGGATGTCCGATAAATGAAGGAATTTGGCTACATTCCTCATCAGCCTCGTAAACACAAGAGGAGCTGTGCTTAGGCCAAAGCACAGGGCTTGAAACTGGTAGACAACCTTTTCGAAAACGAATCTCAGAAAAGGTTGGGAGTCCGGGTGGATGGGGACGTGGAAGTAGGCGTCCCTTAGGTCTAAAGAGACCATCCAGTCTTCCCTTCTGACCGCTGCTAAGACTGACTTTGTGGTCTCCATGGAGAACGTCTGCTTTGTGACAAAGACATTCAGAGCACTGACGTCTAGCACCGGCCTCCACCCTCCTGTCTTCTTTGGCACCAAGAAGAGTCGGTTGTAGAATCCCGGAGATTGAAGGTCCGAGACTTTGACCACCGCTCCCTTCTCTAGTAAAAGAGACACTTCCTGTTTCAAGGCTCTTCTCTTGTCTTCCTCTCTGTACCTGGGAGAGAGATCGATGGAAGACGTTGCTAGAGGGGGTTTCCGTACAAAAGGGATCTTGTACCCCTCTCTGAGCAACTTCACAGATTGTGCATCTGCGCCTCTCTTCTCCCAGGTCTGCCAGAAGTTCTTGAGTCTGGCTCCCACTGCTGTCTGAAGATGCGGGCAGTCAGACTCTGCCCTTAAAGGACTTGGATCCTTTCTTCTTTCCTCGTTTCCCTTCGGCACGAGCACCTCCTCTGCTGGAGGCTCTGCCACGAAAGGGCGGAATAAAACGGGACGCTGGAGTGTCCATCCTTGGTCTAGCTGACAAGGTAGGCAAAGGGGGAGCTTTGCGAGCGGAGGACGCAACAAGATCATGAGCGGCTATTTCCTTAATCAGGGCTTCTGGAAAAAGGCCCTTGGAAAGAGGAGCAAAGAGAAGCTCAGATCTCTGGCACTGTGTAACTCCAGCTGAAAGGAATGAGCATAGGTTCTCACGCTTTTTAAGGACTCCGGACACAAATGATGCAGCAAGCTCATTAGACCCATCACGTACGGCCTTGTCCATGCAGGACATAATGAGCAAGGAAGTCTCTTTCTCTGTCGGAGAGGTCTTTCTGCTAAGGGCTCCTAGACACCAGTCTAAGAAGTTAAAAACTTCGAAGGCCCTAAAGATACCTTTCAAAAGGTGGTCCAGGTCCGAAGATGACCAACATATCTTTGAGCGTCTCATGGCAAGGCGGCGGGGAGAGTCTACAAGACTTGAGAAGTCGCCCTGGGCAGAGGCAGGAACTCCCAAGCCGAGAACTTCTCCCGTGGCATACCAGACGCTCGATCTAGAAGAGAGTCTAGCAGGGGGAAACGCAAAGGCTGTCTTTGCTAAACTCTTCTTGGACTGCAACCATTCTCCTATCACCCGCAAAGCTCTCTTGGACGAGCGTGCGAGGACGAGTCTAGTAAAGGCAGGAGTGGTAGACGGCATGCCTAACACAAACTCAGACGGCGGAGAACGAGGAGCCACAGAAACAAACTGGTCCGGAAACAACTCTTTGAAGATGGCCAAAACTTTTCTAAAGTCCAAAGAGGGTTGAGTAGACTTAGGCTCGTCCAAATCTGATAGTGGTTCATCTATGTGTGCAGCACCATCATCATCAGAAAGTTCCTCATCCGACAACTGATGAGGAAACGGCAACGGAGTGGGTAACGGCTGGTTCGCTGAGTCCGGCCGCACGGGTGCATGCGTGACTGAGCCGGACGCAACGTCATGGAACTACTGCCCAGTCTGTGAGCTGGCAACAACCCTGGCAGCGCGGGGACGCACAGCGTCTACTCCAGACTGTCTGGACTGATGTGGGTGCGCAGTGGAAAGCACACTGGGTTGCGGAGGTTGACGCACCGCGTCAAAACAAAGCAACTCTGACGGTTGTTGAACCTCCAGAACGTCAACGGCAACCTCCGAGCGTCTCTTCACGTCAACATGCGGCTGGCAGACCACACTGGAACGCATGGGAGGAGGAACTCTCTCAACTGGTGTGCGTGAGAAGGTTACCTCAGCGTCCACCGGACGCACAACCGAGCGTGTGGAAGGTTGTAGGCTAGGTACTGCACTAGCTGGTGCAGCAGCAACCTTCTCCGCACGAAAGTCCTGCATCAGAGACGTCAGTTTAGACTGCATGTCTTGCAGTAGAGACCACTTAGGGTCTACGGGAGCAGGTGCGGTGACAGACGGGGTTACTGTCCGAAGCGGTACCGCTTTGCCTCTCTTAGGCGGTGAGCAGTCATCGGATGACGGCAGCGAGTCCGAACTGACCCAGTGGCTACAACCGGGCCGTTGGACTTGCGCTGAAGGGACCGACTTGCGTTTTAACGGTCGTGAGACCTTGGTCCAGGGTTTCTTGCGAGAAACACCTTCCGAAGACGAGGTATAAATGGGCTCTCTCGTCTTAGTTAGGTAGGAGCGATCTTGGGTAGATACGCCCGATACCACGGAGGGAACGTCTGTTCGCTGATTAAAGCCTCTCGAACCCATTTGTCGTACGACATTGCTTCTCCCCTGAACTTGGGAGCTTGCAAGAGGTCCCGGACTAGGAGGACGACAGGCACGAACAGACGAACCCTCAAGCGCAACACTATCCACAACACTATCACTCGGCACTTTAGCACTTCCCACTGCACTTTTGCACTTAAGCTCCTTCACATCCGCCATGAGCTGATTACGGTCACTAGCAAGGGACTCAACTCTCTCACCCAGAGCCTGGATGGCACGCATCATATCAGCCATTGAAGGTTCCTGAGTGCCAGAAGGGGGCTTAGGAGCAACCACTACAGGGGAAGGAATAGGTTGTGGGGCATGAGGAGAGGATATATCAATAGAACGAGAAGAACTTCTCCTAACTCTATCTCTCTCTAGCCTACGTGTATACTTTTGAAATTCGATAAAATCGAATTCCGAAAGCCCAACGCACTCCTCACACCGATCTTCCAATTGACAGGTTTTATCCCGACAATTGGAACAAACAGTGTGAGGGTCGATAGAAGCCTTCGGAAGACGCCTTGAACAGTCCCTAGCATTGCACTTCCTAAATTTTGGGACTTGTGAAGGGTCAGCCATTTTGAATTGGTCAAAGGGAAATTCAAAAAACTATCAAAAAGTCATCAACAAAGAATCCGTTATCAAAAAGAGTTCAAGGATTTGTGTGAAGAGAAACCCTGCACAGCGAAAGCTCAAAACTAGAATAAAGTACTTCACCAATTAGTTGTGAAAAAACTCCAGTTTAGCAACAGCGAGTAAGTACGTCTTGTCGATACCTCGACAGAGAGAAAATTGAGTCTTTGTTTACATTGAGTACTGGGTATCTGGACGACAGATGGCGCTGTTGGGCACACCCGCAACCTGTGTAGCGATCGCTGGCGAGTTTTTACCGTAGAGTTGTCTGTCGAGCAACAGAGTTGCAGCTATATAATCACCGGCTAAGTTAAATATTGAAAACTGAGATGTATGAACTTCAGAGACTAGGGTACTAGTTTTGGCAGTAACTTCCCCATCACTACCCAATTCCACTAGCCTAGTCTGTAGATGTTCCCCTAATTTGAAACCTACCTTTCTCTTCCGTTAAAGTCCTCATATACTAGTTTAGACAATAACCTAAAATATTCTTCCATAAGAGAGTCTGGCAAGTTAGCATACTCTGATCATCTATATGTCAAATGTTCGCCCATGACATAGCACAAAAAGAATGAGAATCCCCATCCCCAAACAACAATCAACTTTGAACAATTAATACATAAAAGCATTTCAAAACCAGTAGACATCCTTGATTAAGGTAAAGCTAAATAGCACTTATAACCACTCCATCTGAAAACACATTGCTATGAAAGACTTTATGTGAGCAACAAGTTATGTAAACCTCAGGTAAGATTCATAGATATAAAAAGACCATATAATTTTTTATTCATCCTGATCTATCATGCATGTTCTGATATAGTTTTTTTTTTCTATTCATCCTGATCTGTCATACATGTTCTTTTATAGTTTTATCATCATCATCATCATTTCAGCCTTTAAAAGTCCTTTGTTGGATGTAGGCCTTCCCCAGATTCCTCCACAGACTTCTATCCCAAGCTGTTCTGTGCCACTGTTTTATCAGATGTTTTCAAATCAAGAGAGGAAACTACATTCACTTCGCAATAATGTACTTTTATAGGATTACCAAAACTAACAACTAAGTAGTAAGAATACACTCATTTATCCATGATTAATAATATAAGTTCTATCATACTCAATAATTTTACAGAAATAAGAAAATTCAACTTACAAGAAAGAAGGCATTAAAGAGTGCAAGATTTAGATGATTCAGTTTCCAGGAAGAAATCAATGACATCAGGAAAATATACATTCCAAGTTTCTATTCATCAAGAAAATCACAACTTGATTTTAATGTTTTGATAATACTACTGAAGAGTAAAATAAATTATTACTGGGAACTTCAGCATAACATTAAGTTTAAGAATTAGAACTTCTTTAAATTTTCCCATTTAAACCTCCAGTTACTTACCAGTTACAGTCTTAACTGTCACACTTGTTGGGTGTGGCTTATCTGGTGGCTGATAGAGAGCGTGATATACTCGACCAAAGGTTCCTTCTTGCTCAATTTCTAGTAATTGCAAAGTTTCATGTGGCACTCTTAACCCAGTTAATTTTGCAGATACATCACCTGAAAAATATATGTATTTTTTCATAATATATCTGTGAAAATAGAGTAAAAATTTTAACAAACAGATGTTGTTTAATAAATGTAAACCCTTTTGTCTATTAGGATGGTGCTCAAAGCAGATGCATGCCAAGAATTTAGAAAGGCATGATTTAATGATTTACCAGTTCTACTTCCCTGAGTAGGATTAAGGGATCTACAGTTTTGCAGCACTAGGTGCATTTAATTCTAAAACTCAAACAATTTCAGAGTACTTTCAAATAGTTAGCATAATGATTAGAATGTTTGGATCAGTCAATTCTTCAAACAAAGAGATAACCAACAATGATACAAAGAGGTCTAAGATGACTCCCTTATTTGCCTTAGACTAACACAAGACAAGTACTGACCTCAGATTTAGCAAGTTCAAAAACATGGGATAGGATCAGGAGGTGACGATGGAATTTGAAACTAATCATGAAACTATAAAAACTAGAAAATTTCTTTTGTAATCAAACTAAGTACATACAGTATAAATTCTATGTATCGCTACTCTATTTGAATAATAAAAAATTAACCAATACCCTACCCATTATCTCAAAGATAAAATCTAGAGAAGGCAAAAGTATACGCAAGTACATGTATTGGCACACTATTTTATATTCAGTAAAAAAAATCAACAAAAGATACAATACTGGATTTTGAAAATTCTTCATAAAGGGAGATTTCAGGACATTTACCCTGTTCATGAAGAAATTAACCACTAACTAGCACAATTTTTCTTTCTTTTAAAACATATCATATTTCAGACCAAACATTAAATATTTGCAGTTATGATTAATTAAAACTGCCTAGTTTCAAGGAGAGGTGGAGGCGACCGACCACCAACGTCTAGAACATGGCACTTCAGTATCTAAGTTTCACACAATTTCATGTGTATACAAATCAGAAACTAATAGTACTTGCCACCACAAACTAGGCAATGGCACAGTGTGTAACATCAACTCTCTGTATATCAGTTATTTGAGGCTGCAAAAATGTTATTTTCCTTAGTAAAATAAATTTTTGAATATACTTACCCGATGATCATGTAGCTGTCAACTCTGTTGCCCGACAGAAATCTAAGGTCGGGATACGCCAGCGATCGCTATACAGGTGGGGGTGTACACAACAGCGCCATCTGTGAGCAGGTACTCAAGTACTTCTTGTCAACAAGAACTCAATTTTCTCCTCGGTCCACTGGTTCTCTATGGGGAGGAAGGGAGGATCCTTAAAATCATGATCATCGGGTAAGTATATTCAAAAATTTATTTTACTAAGGAAAATAACATTTTTCAATATTAATCTTACCCGATGATCATGTAGCTGATTCACACCCAGGGTGGTGGGTGGAGACCAGCATACATGTTAACATTAGAAGCTAAGTATCCCGTATCTTATTTTAGCAGTTATTCAAAATAACAAACATAAAATAAATAAGTACCTGGTAAGGAAGTCGACTTGAACCATTACTCTGCCTTTTTAAGTACGTCTTCCTTACTGAGCCTAGCGATCCTCTTAGGATGCTGAGCGACTCCTAGGTGCTGAAGTATGAAGGGCTGCAACCCATACTAAAGGACCTCATCACAACCTCTAATCTAGGCGCTTCTCAAGAAGGAATTTGACCACCCACCAAATCAACCAGGATGCGGAAGGCTTCTTAGCCTTCCGGACAACCCAGAAATATTTCAAGAGAAAGATTAAAAAGGTTCTGGAATTAGGGAATTGTAGTGGTGGAGCCCCCACCACTACTGCACTCGTTGCTACGAATGGTCCCAGAGTGTAGCAGTTCTCGTAAAGAGACTGGACATTCTTAAGATAAAAGACGCGAACACTGATTAGCTTTTCCAAAAGGTTGCGTCGAATATATTTTGCAGAGATCTAATTTGTTTAAAGGTCACGGAAGTTGTGACAGCTCTAACTTCGTGTGTCCTTACCTTCAGCCAAGCTTGGTCTTCCTCATTCAGAAGGGAATGAGCTTCTCGTATTAACAGTCTGAAAATAATAGGATAAAGAATTCTCTGACATAGGCAAAGATGAATTCTTAACTGAACACCATAAAGCTTCAGACGGGCCTCGTAAAGGTTTTTAAAAATAGAACTTAAGAGCTCTTACAGGACATAATACTCTTTCTAGTTCATTTCCAACCATACGATAAGTTTGGAATAACGAACGATATTGGTCAAGGCCGAGAAGGCAGCTCGTGTTTGGCTAGAAAACCAAGATGTAGAACATGTAGCCGTTTCGGATGAAAATCCGATGTTCTTGCTGAAGGCATGAATCTCACTGACTCTTTTAGCTGTGGTTAAGCATATCAGGAAAAGAGTCTTAAAGGTGAGATCTTTCAGGGAGGCTGATTGAAGTGGTTCGAACCTGTCTAACATAAGGAATCTTAGAACCACGTCTAAATTCCAACCAGGTGTAACCAAACGACGCTCCTTCGTGGTCTCAAAAGACTTAAGGAGGTCCTGTAGATCTTTATTGTTGGAAAGATCTAAGCCTCTGTGACGGAAGACTGATGCCAACATGCTTCTGTAACCCTTGAAAGTGGGAGCTGAAAGAGATCGCTCTTTCCTCAGATATAAGAGGAAGTCAGCTATTTGAGTTACAGAGGTACTGGTCGAGGATACGGATACTGACTTGCACCAGTTTAGGAAGATTTCCCACTTCGATTGGTAGACTCTAAGGGTGGATGTTCTCCTTGCTCTAACAATCGCTCTGGTTGCCTCCTTCGAAAAACCTCTAGTTCTCGAGAGTCTTTCGATACTCTGAAGGCAGTGAGACGAAGAGCGTGGAGGCCTTGGAGTACCTTCTTACGCGTGGCAGACGTAGCAGGTCCACCCTTAGGGGAAGAGTTCTGGGAACGTCTACTAGCCATCGAAGTACCTCGGTAAGTTATTCTCTCGCGGGCCAGAGGGAAGCAACTAGTGTCAACTTTGTCCCATCGTGAGAGGCGAACTTCTGCAGTACCTTGTTGACAATCTAGAACGGAGGGAATGCATATAGATCTAGATGAGACTAATCTAGTAGAAAGGCATCTAAAAGAACCACTGCTGGGTCCGGGATAGGTGAGCAAAGATTGAGAGCCTCTTGGACATCGAGGTTGCGAAGAGATCTATGGTTGGCTGGCCCCAGGTGACCCAAAGTCTCTTGCATACATCTCTGTGGAGGGTCCAATATGTTGGAATTATTGTCCCTTCCTACTGAGACAATCTGCTAAGACATTCAAGTTGCCTTGGAAGAAACTTGTTACTAGTGAAAAGTCTAGACCTGTTGAACAGGAGAGGAGGTCACTAGCGAACTTGCACCATGTCAGAGAGTAGGTCCCTCCTTGCTAGGAGATGAATATCAAAGCAGGGAGTTGTCCGTGTTGACCTCCACTACTTTGTCTTGAAGGAGAGACCTGAAGCTTTTCCAGGTCAGACGTACTGCCAGAAGCTTCTTGCAGTTAAAATGCATTGTCCTTTGACTCGAGTTCCATAATCCCGAGCATTCCCTACCGCCTAAGGTCCCACCCCAGCCTACGTCCGATGCGTCTGAGAAGAGAACGTGGTTGGGAGTCTGAACAGTCAGGGGAAGACCCTATAAAAGGTTGATAAAGTCCTTTCATCAGGTTAGACCAGACTTATCTTCCGGAAACCGGGATCGAGACCGCTTCTAGCGTCTTGTCCTTTTCCAGAGAAGAGCTAGATGAAACCGAAGAGGACGGAGGTGTAGTCTTCCAAGTGACACCAATTGAACCACGGATGACAGTGTCCTAACCAGACTCATCCACAGCCTGACAGGGCCGTATTCCTTCTTCAGCATCTTCTGGATGGATAGCAGGGCTGGGGGTTGATCGTCTTGTTCAGCCATGTCCTCATCAGAGGGTTCCTCATCCGAAACTGATGAGGAAACGGCAACGGAGTGGACAACGTCTGACTCGCTGAATCCGGTCGCACTGGTGGATGCGTGACGGAGCCGGACACAAGATCATGGTACTGCTGCACAGTCTGTGAACTGTCAACCATGGGGATGCGAGGAAGTACAGCGACAACCCGAAACTGTCTAGACTGTCTGGGTAGTGCAGACAACCCCTAATCGGGTTGCTGAGGTTGCCGCACTGCGTCACAACAAGTCACCTCTGTTGGTTGTTGAACGTCTTCCCAGTGACACACTGAACGTCCACAACCACCTCCGAGAGTAGCTTAACGTCAACGTGCGACTGGCAACCCACACTGGGTCGCACCGGTGGAGGAACCATCTCAACTGGCGGACGTGAGTAGGAAACCTCAGCGTCAACAGGGCGTACAACCAACCGGTAGGAAGGTCGTTGGCAAGAAGGTTCTTCTCCGTAAAAAATCCTCTATTAAGGACTAAACTTGGACTGCATGTCTTGCAACAAAGCCCAAGGTCTATGGGAGCAGGTGTGGCAACAGACGGGGTTAGCGACTGAAGCGAAACCATTTACCCTCCCTGGAAGCATGTTATGCTTTAATTAAAGTCCATAGGAGGCTAAGCAGCTTAAGGCTCCTCTCCAAATGACAGAGTCCTCAAGGGAATATCAGAAGGAGGGAGAACAGCACTTTCTCATCTACAGGAACCATGTCCGAGAAAAGCTAGGTTATCTCAGTGAGGGTTTCACTGGTGCAAAAGCAGCAGACCAGAAGGCAACGTTATGAAACTGCTTGACAGTCTGTGAACTGTCAAAAACTGAACTGTCAACCACAACAGGAGCGTGAGGACATACAGCACTGGTGTATTAGTAGCAGACCAGAAGGCAACGTCATGTAACTGTTTGACAGTCTGTGAGTTGGCAACAACCAAAGTTGTGTGGGGAAGCCTCAACTCCTGACTGACTAGTTTGCTGCGGGCGAGTGGCGGTAACCACAGTGTGTTGCGGAGGCAGACACACCGTGTCAAAACACGGCAGCTTGTGGTAGCTCACGCACGGCAACGGAGTGCTCCGTGTGTCTGTGGGAGTCATCATACATCTGGCAGGGTTGACTGTGCATGGGTGGAGGAGCTCTCACAACAAGAGTGTGGGAGCAGGAAGCCATGCCGGGCGCACAACCGTGGTAGGTGTAGGCCCACGGGTGCATCGTCAACCTTCTCCGCAGTCGGAGTGTGGGAGCTGGCAACAACAAAAGCGGAGTGTTGGTGCGTGGGAGGGACTGCCGTGGGTTGCGGAGCATGCCGTATGGGATGCGGAGCATGCCGCATGGGTTGCGGAGCATGCCGCATTGTGTCAAAACACGGCAGCTCTACAGCACCTTCCCACTGCTGATGCGGTAGCTCACGCATGTCAATGGAGGGTGCAGCATGAACATGCGTCTGGCAGGGTCGACTGCGCATCGGAGGTGGAGCTCTCACAGGTGGAGTGTGGGAGCAGGCAGCCGCAGTATCTGCTGAGCGCACAACCGTGGCAGGTTGTAGATTAACAGGTGCATAGTCAACCTTCCAGCACGATACTCCTGCATGAAAGAGCAAGCTGAGACTGTATAGTCTGCAGCATGGACCACTAGGGTCTATGAAAGACGGCAACAAACGGAGCTACTGTCCGTTGTGACTGAGGGTCTAAAACAGCTGGTGCGGCAACAGACCGAGTTACTGCCTGTTGCGGTACCACCTTGCCTCTCTTGGGAGGTGTGCAGTCGTCTGATGACTGGAGCGAGTCCGAACTGCCCCAGTGGCTACACCTAGGCCGTTGGACTTGCGCGGAAGGGACCGACTTGCACTTAAAAGCTGCAAGATTTGGTCCATGGTTTCTGCGAGAAACCTCTTCCGCAGACGAGGAATAAATGGGCTCTCTCGTCTTTGTGTGGGTGGGGTGATCACGTCGGCAACGTGTGTAGATACACCCGAAACCACGGAGGGAAACGTCTGTTCGTCGATCAAGACCTGTGGAACCCATAAGTCCTTCGACATTACTTCTCCCCTGGGCTTGGGAGCTTGTAAGAGGTATCGGACTAGGTGAACAACTGGCACGAACAGACGAACCCTCGAACGCAACACTGTAACACTTTGCGCATATCACTTTATCACTTTTGATTTTCTGTTTGCACTTATTTCACTGAACTCGAAACTTTAAGTGATTTGTACCTGAAACACGCAATCCTATCCTTCATTAAAAGGTAGTAATTGCGAAAACAGTTTACAATGTAACAGAAAAACATAATGAAAGATAAAGAATTCAGTGGCTGGAAAAGAGACTAAACACTAGATCAAATAAACTACGTTTAAAATCTCTCACCGCATAAAGCCTGGGAACAAGAATAAAACTCTAGAAACGTTTTACCTTCTTCCCCTATAGCGACTAGGGAGAAGAGTAAAAAACGAGAACAACGTTACCCGCTTGAACGAAACGTTTATTCTCCTCTCTCTCCCTCCGTCTCTATCTCTCTCTCTCTCTCTCTCGACTTAGAACCTGAGAGATGAGCCCAATTATATATCGTTAAAACATATTATTTGTAAAGGAAAAAAAAAAACTGAAAGGTTTCCCAAATAAAAAGTTCCTTTATTAGAATTAAAACCATTTAAGTTAAGAAAGAATGAACGAAACGCTAGAATCGGTTTACTCTTACTGCAACGTGAAACCGTGAAATACTCTCTCTCTATCGTAACGATAGAGCGCATGTTGAACGTTCTGAACGTCAACAACTGCGGAGACTAAACTAAACGTTAGTTCATCTTTGAAAACAGTACGAGACTATCAAAGAAATTCTTTCAAAAACATTAAAATTAAAATAGCATAAATTCTTAAAAGGAAATACGATATGACGGGCTCAATGTTAATTAACTTCGGTTCCAAGTAAGGACCGCCTACTATAGGAAAGGTCGCATATAAACAAACATAAAAATTAATTTTTATAAGTTTATAATAAATGGAAAGTTAATCGAAGAGGCCTATAAATGGCGGAGAGATATAAAATAAATCTATAACTTTGTTAAGCAAAATTACCAAAAACCTAAACACACTTCCGTCTAAGGGAAGGGTCGGTTATTAAAAGTGAAAGAGAGTCTATACTCTCTTCGTCACCAACACTTCCGTCTAAGGGAAGGGTCGGCCATTTAAAAGTGAAAGAGAGTCCATACTCTCTTTGTCACCATAATTAAATCTATCCAAAACGAGTTCAAGTTTTGAAATGAAGATAAAACCCCTGCATAGCGAAAGCTCAAAACTGGAATAGTGTACTTCACCAAAAAGTTGTGAAAACAAATCCAGTTAGGGACGGCGTATTAGTAGGTCTTGCCGGTGGCACGACAGAGGAAAAATTGAGTTCTTGTTGACAAGAAGTACTTGAGTACCTGCTCACAGATGGCGCTGTTGTGTACACCCCCACCTGTATAGCGATCGCTGGCGTATCCCGACCTTAGATTTCTGTCGGGCAACAGAGTTGACAGCTACATGATCATCGGGTAAGATTAATATTGAAAAAAGAGCACATAAGGTGGGATGACTTATCATCACTACCACAATCTGCTATTACAGTATGAATATTGCATATCAAAAAGTCAATTGTATTATAACAGTAATTAACGTTACAGAAATATAGTAAAATATCACAAATTTTTAAGTAATTTGTATTTTTCCTAACATACTTACCTAGAACTACCTTCTTAGGAGTTACTGGTTAACTCTACCTAACCGACCAGCTTTTTGCATAGTATACCCCCCTCTTCCCGTTTTCTACTGGGTCAACCTCTGGCAGTGTGGTACGTGCCCTGAGGCGACCCCGGGGTCAAGCAGCGTGCTAGCTCAGGTCGAATCGCCAGTAAGTTTCGTTGGAATAGGTATTACTCGATCCTGCAGGTTCTCGGGGAAGGATGGGAGGGCCATAACCCGAAGGTAGTTCTAGGTAAGTATGTTAGGAAAAATACAAATTACTTAAAAATTTGTGATTTGTTCCAACACGGTTACTTACCTAGAACTACCTTCTTAGGAGACTTACACTTTAGGAGGTGGGAGTGTCCTGCAGGGATCAGGATTTGACGGGGAGGCACGCGAGAGAGGGAACCTCTAAGGAGGTCTTGGTTCCAAGACCACTTGAAAACTGCACGAAAAGTAGGGGAAAACTATCCAAAAAACTCACTTTAAGTGTCTAAATGGCTTACCTTTTCAAAACCAATTCCCATACATGTCCTCTTGAAGGGTGTTCCTTTCAGCGATTAAGGTCTTTTCAACATCTTCCTGGCCCGTTCGATCCGGGGAAGGAAGGAAAAAGGGGGGGGGGGGGGTAAGGTTAAGGAAGGAACTAATGTCTCTTGGCATTAACACCCCCGGTTTCCCTGGGGCCAATAGTAAACTTGTCCAAGGATTTTCTCGTACAATCTTTTAGATAATGTTCCGTGAAGGTGGACTGTCTAGACCAGGTCCCAGCCTTCATGATCTTACCCACAGCCATGTTCTTCTCGAAAGCCAGAGAGGTGCTCAGAGCCCTGATATCATGAGGTCTTGGTTTTCCAGGGAGAGGAGTCCCAGAAGCCTCGTAGGCCCTCCTTATCACTTGTCTCAGCCAGAAAGAGATAGAATTTTTCGAGACCGGTTTCTTCACCCGGCCTGTTGAGATGAATAAATTTTTGATCTGAGGGCGGTATTTTGCAGTCCTCTCCAGGTATTTTCTTACAGTTCTCACGGGACATAAGAGTAGATCCTTCAGGTTGTCGGATCGAGGGATGGCTGGCACCGAAAAACCCTCGAACCGAGGATCCCAACACGCTGGGTTCTGCGTTTTCGCCACAAAACTAGGGACGAACCTAAAGACAACTTCCCTCCACCCTTTGGAGTGTGAGACCTCATAAGAGAGGCCGTGTAACTTGCTAACTCTCTTCGCCGAGGCCAGGGCTAAAAGAAAAGCTGTTTTAAGGGTGAGTTCTCTGTCTAGTACGTCCCTGAGAGGTTCGAAGGGCGGCTCTGACAGAACCTTGAGAACTCTTGCTAAGTCCCACTGTGGAACCCGTACCTCCTGGGGGGGACATGATTGCTCAAAACTGCGGATGAGCATCGAGATGTGCCTTGAGGCTCCCAAGTCAATGCCCCTAAGGAGGAAGACTTGACCTAGGGCTGCTCGAACTCCTTTGATGGCCGGGATGGACGAACCCACGTCGTCTCTCAGGTACACCAGAAAGTCTGCAATGTCCTGGATCGACGCCCCTAAGGGCCTGATGTTTTTGGATGCACACCACTTCAGGAAGACTGCCCACTTCGCCTGGTAGACAACTGCCGAGGAACGCCGTAGATAACCAGACATCCTTGTCGCGGTTCTCGATGAGTATCCTTCTTTCTTAAGGAGCTTCTCGATAACCTCCACGCGTGAAGGCGGAGGGATCGAGGGTTTTCGTGCCACCTGTGAAAGTGAGGTGGTCGCAGGAGGTCTGGCCTGTTCGGAAGCGGCCAAGGAGGACGAAGAGCTAATTACTTTAGGTCTCCGAACCAGTCTCTCTCCGGCCACCAGGGCGCTACTAAAGTCATCGACAGGTTGGACGACACTCTCACTCTGTTCAACACTTGCCTGATCAAACTGAAGGGAGGGAAGGCGTACACATCGAGACCGTCCCAGGGGTGTTAGAAGGCGTCCTCGAACGCTGCTGACGGGTCTGGGATTGGAGAACAGAACACGGGGAGTTGGGCATTCAGACGTGTGGCGAACAAGTCTATCACTGGGGAGCCCCACAGTAGGATGACTGCTCGAGCTACCTCCGGGTATAGGGTCCACTCCGAACCTATCACTTGACCCGCCCTGCTGAGGCCGTCGGCCATCACGTTCCCCTTTCCTGGAATGAACCTTGCCGTCAGTTCTATCCCTTCTTCTGTGGCCCACTCCAACAGTTCTGTGGCTAGGGCGCAGAGGACCTTTGACTTCATGCCTCCCTGCTTCTTTACGTACGCCACTACTGTGGCGTTGTCGCACATTAACGCCACAGTGTTCCCTCGCAGGAAGTGTATGAACTGTCGACACGCCCTCAGAACCGCTATCATCTCTAGGATATCTATATGGAGAGACGCCTCCTCGCTGGACCACTGCCCTTTTGCTGATTTTCCTAGCAGGTGTGCTCCCCAGCCCTCCTTCGATGCGTCCGTGAACAACAGCATCTCCGGGGGGTCGGAGGCGAAGGGCATCCCCTTCTCTGTGTTTGACCTGATGTTCCACCAAAGAAGGGTCTCTCACGTCTTCGGGAGGACTGGGACTATTTTGTGGGACTCCTTGCCTTGGATCCACGCCTCCTTTAGATTCCACAGTACCGGGCGGAGCCTGAGTCTCCCTTGCGGTACTAATTTTTCCAGGGAAACCAGATGACCCAGTAACTTCTGCCAGTCCTTGGCCCTCCTGGGTTGTCCCGTCAGGAAGGTTGAAGGATACGTTCTAGGTTGGCTAACCTCTCCTCTGAGGGGAAGGCCCTTACTAACTGGGTGTCCAGGACCATCCCCAAGTAAGTCATCCTGGTGCTGGGGACTAGCTGGGACTTCCCTAGGCTGACCGTGATCCCTAACACCTTGCAGAGGTCGAGCAACATAACGCCTTGCTCCTTCACTTGTTCCCTTGAGGCAGAAAGCAGCAACCAGTCGTCCAGGTACCTGAGTAGTCGTATGCCTTTCTCGTGTGCCGACGCCGAGATCGCGGCGAACACTCTCGTGAACACTTGCGGGGCCGTTGAGAGGCCGAAGCACAGGGTTTTGAACTGCAGGACACTGGACTCCCACTTGATCCTGAGGAACTTCCTGCTGGAGGGGTGCACGGGGATTTGAAAATAGGCATCCTTGAGGTCGAGAGACATGAGGAAATCCCCCTCCCTCAAGGCTGCGATCACTGTCTTGGGGGTATCTATCTTGAAATCCATCTTTGAGACGAACTTGTTGAGGGCTGAGAGATCTATGACTGGCCTCCACCCTCCTGTCGATTTCTCCACAAGGAAGAGCCTGCTGAAGAAACCCGGGCCGGGGTTCTCCACTGTCTCCAAAGCTCCCTTGTTGATCATAGACGCTACTTCCTCTTGTAGCGCCCCCCTCTTCAAGGGGTCCTTTGGAACCAGCCATTCGGCTCTCTGGGCTGGGATGAGAGGGAGAGGCTCTTCCAGGAACGGGAGTCTGTAGCCCTCCTTCAGGACCGTCACCGTCCAGGGATCCGCACCGAGATCCCACCATGCTTGCCAAAAATGTCTGAGGCATCCCCCTACTAGCGGCTCCTGCGGGAGTAGGGGGCCTCTCTTCCTACCTTCTCCTGGAGGAGCGGCCAGATCTACCTCTCCTAGCGTTACCGTAGGAGAGTCTGTAGGCTGACTGAGGGCCTGCCGTGGTCCTACGGGTGGGCTGCTGCGAGGCTTGAAGCCTAGGGGCTGAGGGAGGATCTCTTCGGGGCAGCAAGGGTGTGGCCTGTGAGGGGTGAGGGACGTACGTTGGGGCTCTCCTAAACGTGGCCTTCCTCATAGGAGGGGGCCTAGGATCCGCTTCTCTCACTTTCCTCACCTTCTCCATAGTATTTTCTACCAAATTGATGGGGAAAATGTCATTCCCCCACACGGAGGAATTCCTCAGTCTCCTTGCTTCCCTGTCCGGCAACTTCCGCACTAGCTTGCTCAGTACTGTATCCCTTTTCCTCAGGACCCAGTTTGAAGCCACCGACAGAGACTGGGACGATAAAAACTTAAAAGCTTTGCCCCCAGAGCTAACAAGATCCCTCAGCATGGCCTGATTTTCTGGGAGGGAGAGGTCGTGTGATGCCTGAAACCCCACCAAAGCGCATGACCACCAATCTAACCAGGAGGACACGTAGACCAGGTCCTGAGCCATGTCCTCCATCATAGATACTTCCGACGGGGAAAAGCACACGGGGGCAGTGGATGCCCTGTCTTCCGAGGCTCCCTGGTTCAGCGCGGTCACCGCTGCTTCTACTGCACGGGGACCACCGCGATGCCCTTCGGGAACGTAAAATCGCTTCTAGGATTTCAGGCCCGGAAGAAGTTTGGAGGAACTCTGGCTTCTGGGGGCCTCTGCTAGTCCTGCCAAGTATCCATCAATCTGCTCCATCCCCAACTTCACGTCTTGAGCGAGAGGGAGAGACAAAGATGGCTTTTGTTGTACCGGACTGTCGATCATCCTGGACAGTCCGGAAAGTATGGCCTTTGCAGCTGAGGGCTTGGGCTCATCCAACCGGTGATGCCTTCGAATAAGAGCTAGAACCTTACGGTAGGAGGAGATGTCGTCCGTCGAGCACTCCCCTCCTTCCACCAGGTCTTCCGTCACCAGTTCCTGCGTACGGGGGGAAAAGCAACGCCCGACGAGCCTGCCAGTGGTATGGGCTGCCCCGTGGGGACGAAGGCATCCGTCATGGGAGTACCAACGCCCTCCGAGCCTGCCAGTGGTATGGGCTGCCCCGTGGATACGAAGGCATCCGTCATGGGAGTACCTTGTTCCACGGGGGGCTCCGTGGATGGGGGATCCATGCGGACCGACGGGCGCCCTTGGTGCTTAAGGAAGGCCTCCAATGTGCCCGTGGTCAATGCTAAGCCTTCCTTCACACTCCTTATATCCTTCCTAAGGGAAGAAGGGGCGGAGGCTACCGTCGGGTTAAACACTACACGGAGGTCCCGGTTTGAGCCCTCATGCCGGGCGGCTAGTCCGAAGGAGGAGCTAGGAGGTTGACACAACGAAGGCAAGGCTCTAGGGAGCCACCCGGAAGCGGCCGCGGCTGTGGAAAACCTAAACAGCTCGCTCCAGGGCACTGTGACATTCACCCAGTCCTTTGACTTACTCCTCTTCGCTTTCTTCTTAGAGGACTTTGACCGTTTCCTACCGTGCCTCGAGCGGGAACGAGACTTTTTCTTCTTGCGGTATTTCTTCCTCTTCCTCTTGCTAAGGTTCCTGTCTTCGTCCTCTGAAGACGAAGAAGACGAAGAGTCCGATGACAACGACGACGGATGGAGCTCTCCGACCGGCCGACACGTCCAAGACTGCGGGGGGAAAATCACGTCGTTTCTCAGGTGTGGGCGGTTGCAGAAACACGGGGGGTAGCGTAGCCGAGGGAGCCGGAGGAGACCACGCGAGCCCTTTACAGAGCCATTGATCTACATCCTCTTCTCCTCTAATGGGAGACCTGAAGGGAGTCCTAGGTTTCACCCACGTGGCGGGGTCCGAAGACGACGAACTACCTTTCTCCGTGTCTCCCCCGACGGTTGAAGCACCCGAAACACGCCACGAGGCAGGGGAAGTATCGGCACTCGGCCTACCCCACATTGGATCTTCCGAGGCGACGGGACCTGCGGGCACCAGGCCCTCGCCTCCTACCCACACTTCCGCACTACACTCAGGCCCAACACATGCCTGCCCCACACTGGAAACTTCCCCCACAGGAATATCAGACTCTTGGGGAAGGGCAATGGGCCTCTTCCCCGCAACGGACTTACCTCGTCCCCTACGCTAGGGGAAGAAGGACGGGCGCTACGATCTGTCGAGTCGTCTGGCGAACCTACAGGCGAAGAAAAGCTGGAATCCTTAGGCATCTTCTTAGCTGCCTTCTTCTTCTTCGTCCCGAAGAGCACCCACTGGATCTCAGACCAATTAGCACACTCCGGGCACGTAGAGGTAGGGGAACATGCTTTCCCCCTACACGTGGAGCACAAGGAGTAGGGATCAACCTCAGGCTTAGAGAGGAAAGCCCCGCAAGACTTCCCAGCCACAGGCCCAGGGCAACGATGAGGATGCTCCATAACACAAAGCTAACACACCAAGAGACACAAGGATGGAACGGGAAAGTGAAAATGAAACACGTGGGTAACACGCGGTAAGCACTAAGGATCAGGGGACACAAGGGTCGCACCAGGTAAGAGAAAGCGCGGCGACATGTTTATCGCGTCGCGACCAGAAACTTACTGGCGATTCGACCTGAGCTAGCACGCTGCCTGACCCCGGGATCGCCTCAGGGCACGTACCACACTGCCAGAGGTTGACCCCGTAGAAAACGGGAAGAGGGGGGTAAACTATACAAAAAGCTGGTCGGTTAGGTAGAGTTAACCAGTAACTCCTAAGAAGGTAGTTCTAGGTAAGTAACCGTGTTGGAACAAACAAATTTTAAAAGAAATTTGTATTTTTCCTAACTATATAAACTTGAGTCTTCTAAAATAAAGAAATGTCCTCAGCAGAGCTGGAATAACCGTGGAAATGTTTTAAAGTATTTTACACCAGGGGAGGAGCATGGATGAGTAGTCCCCCCACCCCACTCTCTTGTCGAAGATTCTTCACTTCTGACATTCAGCGCAGGACTGAGACGGGTTGTTGAGACACAGGTTTGTATAGCTATAAAAAATAACAACCACTCATCTCAGATCATAATCAGATAAAGGACAAGTCTCAATCACTAAAGGGAAAGATTCTGAAGAGGTCATTCAGGGAGGCCTAAGCTAACATTCAGGTGGACACTCACGTGAACACCTGAAGAATGAAAGAGGCCCTTACGAGATGAATAAAGTACTGTACTGCATTCACTCTAAGTCCCTCCAGTCACCAAAAGCCTGCAGTCTCCCTCTCTGGAGGCTGTGTATAGCGCTAAAGTAATTGAACGCAGTATAAAAAAGTACTGGTTCAGCTAAGAGGAATACAGAATCCTCCTCTGTCCCAATGACAACTCGTGAAGAGCCAATAGGAGAGGACAGTGAATGGTTGTACAAGACCTCCAGGACAAAAAATCTAGGATTGTTCCAACTCAGATGACACATCTAAGAGATTGAACTTATGAGGTAGGTCTGCAATGAATTCCAAAGGGAGATAGTACATGAGGGCCAATGAATAGTTATGAATTTCACCATCCTCCCCCTCGTCAAGGGAGGATGGAGGGAGAACTTCTTAAAGATCCAGTCTAATAAAAATGGTGCTCAAAAATATAGCTTACCAGCATCAATATCAGACCCAGCATGTAAAGGTCCAAATGCTTCATTATTAAGTAAGGGAAAGGAAAGAAGCAGAAGAACTAGTTATTCTACCTTTATCCCAGACTTGCATCGAACACATTACCATACAAAAGATGTTTCCTGTTCCACATGGAAGCTGGGCTGGCTACACAACTGTTAGAGCTATTACCACAGAGCCAAGAACCAAAATATTGAAGGACTTGTAGGTATGCACCCTTAAAAAGAAAGCTGTAAAGGTTGTTAGGCCCTGCCCCAAACTACATCAGCCATTCTAGCTTCTCTCAAGATATACCCGATTTTAAATGACAAAAGGTTTGTAAATGCATAGGAACAAATTTGTTGATTATCATTGTCAGTGATATTCACAGCTATAGTAAACCACAGTATGAGAAGAAGGAAAAAAATTTTAACATACATTACTGCAGCATTTGTTTACGATAAATTATTGTTTGTTTCTATACAGAAATTTTCTTGATCATTATTTTTAGATTACATTCATAGCTATAATATACAACAGCAATGTTTAAATCAATAAAATTTCATAATAGGTGTGTACAGCTAATACAGTATTTAAAATATAAGACGATTCACTATTGTCTCAATAGTACAGTAGCTACTAAAGGGGCTAGTCCAGATCAGCAAGATGTTAGTATACTACTGTACTACAAAATTACCAATACCAGTAATTCAGCTACAGCTCATGCCTAACATACCAATATAAGAAATATAATTGTCTTTAAATTATAAAAATACTGAATCATACATACCCTGTCTTGGATCAGTATACTGAGGTTCAGGGCTCCCAGTAGTGGTTGTGGTTGTAGCAGTTGTTGTGTTAGTAGGCTGAGGAGAACGACGCAACTCACTCAACGAAGACTGTGAATTCTTACCGCCACTGGTTCCCGCACCTCCTCGCTGGTTATTGGGCAAACTCTGATTCCTTCCACCAACTGATGCTCTATTATTTTCCACACCCCTTCTATTATTTTAAAGAAAGATATTTATCAGAATTTATTGTGCACTAAGATTACAAAAAACTAAAATAAACTTACACCATAACTTGCACACAACCGTACATTATTTATAATTTCCAATTCTTTCTAAGTTTCATACAAAATCTTTATTGATAATGAAGTATAAATCACACAGAATAACATCAAAAGGTAACAGTCATTGTATTCTCTGTAAAACTAATTATGAAGTACAATAATGAAATTACAAAGTATCAAGCAAGATTGTTCCAGAAATTCCCAAAATAAAAATATACAAATACTAACCTCCTCGTGTTGGGACGTGCTTTGTTATTTCGAATGTGGTTAAATGTAGCAAGAGCAGCCACAACAACAAGGAAGACTGCTAAACAACCAAGAGTAATGTACACAACAGTTGTAGAGTGACGCGCCTCTACCACCTCCACAGATATGCCATTTGCACCTATTTCACTATCTGCAAAACAACGGCAAACTAAAATGATACTATATTAAAAGAAAGTAATTTCCATGTTGTCTGCTGGACAACAAAAAATAAAACCTTCAAAACTTTCCCCTTTGAAAAACAAAAACAAAACAATTTCATATTCCCCAAATATAAACCTCCTTTTGTTTTAGTTATAATGCCCCATAGGCAAAGAGAGATCACGTGATCATTTCATCATCATAAGCATTTACGTCAGCTTTTCCATTCACAGGGATAGATGAACTGTAATAAATGAGAAACGAAGGTGTTACTATGGCTACTTCTAAGATCAAAGTGATACCATGCAGTCTAAGGGGAGGTGAGGTCACACATTAGGGATTGCAACAGCTGTACTTGGTGGAACCTATTCAGCAATGTGGAGTTTTGTTTGTAATCTTTTCAAAATCTGTCTTATTTTAGATAAAGGATTCTTAACCTGTATAAAGAAGATAAGTGATTTCTGGAAACATGACTAAAATCATGATCATCTACGCTATTGACGCTAAGGGCCTCATGACTAAAATAGCATAGTTATTTGAAGATCAAAATTTTTATTAACACAAATACATCATTGTATTTATAATTAGCCTTTTTATAAGCCTCCCAAAGTATCTTACACTGCTGAATCGCAAGGCCTTACAGCAGCAATTAACTACTGTATTTCTTAAAATCAACATTGAGTATCACCACAAACACAATACAATAAACTACTAAAGATCCCAGCCTACAGGATGCACCAAAACAAACTTGCATCTGAACCCATATCAATCAAGGATATAGTGGTTGTGAACATCTGGCAGGCCTTGGAAAATAACATTTAGAATAAAGAGGTTCATATCATAAACTGTATTCTAACTTGCTATGTCAACACCTTGCATTCAAGGCCCAACAGGGAATTGCTGCTGGTTGAGAGACCCATACTGCCATAGAGTATTCATAAGAGGAATAAAAGTAGCAGAGGACTGCACTTATCCATTAGGAGGAACACAAACACCAATCAGTATAGAAAGTTTGTCACATATAATTCCATAATGGATAGATGAAAAGACAATTGGGGAGGCAACTGTTTAGAACCATCTGCTGAAGCAGGAATTTGTCCCAATGCTTACACACTGCGCAGCAAGTAACCTAACCATTTTCTATGCATCCCTAATACAGAATTCACCGACAAGTATGGAACCAAAAAATGTAAACTATAAGTAATAAAAAAATGAATCCAAAAGTTAGAAAAGTCAAAATTCCTGATCCTGAGGACAAATACCATAGCTTGTACTGTTTTTTCATTGATAATTTTTCTAAGAATAACTGCAAGAACTTGGCCCCCTGATATATCCTAAGACAACAGTAGTCTATAAGAAACTATACCAAATCCCATTTTCTCTCTATTGTGCTTGTAAATAACTGGAAGTGCAATGGAGAGGGTCTTCTACATCCTACGTAAAAGATAAGAAAGACACAAGAAGAATATTATGGTGGCTTGTTTCTTAGGAAACTATCTCCTTGATAAAGTCAGTTGCTAAGAAAGTATATATCATCCTCCAATCCTTTAAAAGCAATAGGACATACTTATTGATCTTTAGTCCCTGTTATGGATCTACTGTACTTGAGAGAAGTGTAGTTCTCAACTTGGCTTGAAGTTGCAAGGATAGGGGAAAGATCACCTCCATTACTAAGACAGCCACAGAAATAACCAAATGCTTGAATAGGAACTACTAAGCTCCCTAGAAGCAAGGGAAAATCTCATCTTAGGATTCACAGCTTCAGGTAAAACTTCATTCTCGATTTATTGGAATAACTGCCTCCATTATAGAACTGAATCCTAAAAAACTAAGGCTGGGAAGTGCACACCTGAAGCTGGGGAACTTATCTGAGAGTTAGGTAAAAAAAGAAAGCCTTGGAAGATTTATAGTCCTTAATTGATAATCAATACTATAGGCTACTATTAAAAAATTCATGGAGAAAGTGAGATACAATAATGAACTCATCATTCCAAAGCTTTCATCCTGTAAATGGAAAACCCAACAGAAACACTATTGATGATGACTGTGAAAATCCTGATACGAAATACTTGTGGTCAAGTAAAAACTACAGCCCTAAATGCCCCCAATATAAGGAATTTCACATTCTAAGAAAAGTAAAATACATCTTAAAAACAAAAAAGAAAATCTCTAGATTCACTTGTAAACTTCATAAACAACATCAAATACAGTATTACAATTCTGGTGGTTCTTATCGTAAACATGAAAAGCAAAGGGAAAATGGGAATTTTATCTCTAATAGATCACCCAAGCAAAAAACACTGAACTATAGAATGAGGGAGTGTCAGCCACCACTAGCAGGAAACTTACCTGTCATCTAATTAATATTCCAAATATTCATAAACAATATTTAGAGACTGGTCTCTAATTTAATGCTTATTTAATTATCATTAACCATCAATTACAATAACTATCATTATTAGCAATACTTTTATTATAATTACTAGTTATTTCTATTATCAGCACTGTCCTTAACATTATCACCATGATGTACCCTGATCATAATTATCATTATCCTTAGTGCTATTATTTATGGCACACTCATAGGAGCATGAGTTTAAAATGAAAGAAAAAAAATTATCATGTTCTAATATATTGTTTTAGTTTATTTTTTCCATTTTTATTATCCTTATAATTATCATAATATTTATGCCAATGCATTACTGTGGTTTTGTTTTTTCTATTATTAGTAGTAGTAATAATTGTTATTAATATTAACATCTTTATCATTATTATTATCACAATTATCATTAAACATTGGATTGGGTTGTGCTTATAGATTTGGACTATATAGCCAGGCACTGGGACCTGTGAGGACATTCAGCACCCATTCAGAAGAGGTTGGACAGAAAGAAGGAAGAATGGAAATAAGAGGTAAAGTAGAAGAATAAATAAAGCAGGTACAGTCAAGGGCCAAAGAAACGATGCAAAAACCCCTGAGTAATGTGAGGATCAGCAATGGCACTAACCTCCTATGAGGATCATTAACCATCAGGTTAACCAGACCAATACTTTAACTTAATTTGAACTCTTTTAAATATAGCCCCAGGGTGCCTGTTGGTAACGTCCTTGCCTGGTGATCGCAAGACTGGGGTTCGAGTCCCGCTCAAACTCATTAGTTCCTTTGATCACTGCAGGCTTGTGAGCTAGGAATGGGAAGTTTGGGGGAGCCTTTAGATCTATCTGCTGAGTCACCAGTAGCCATTGCCTGGCCCTCCTTAGTCCCAGCTTGGGTGGAGAGGGGGTTTGGACACTGTTCATATGTATATATGGTCAGTCTCTAAGGCATTGCCCCGCTTGATAGGGCAATGTCACTGTCCCTTGCCTCTACCATTCATGAGCAACCTTTTAACCTTTAATGGGATTTATTTCAAAACTAACTTTTAAATTTCAACATAAAATTGTAGTTCTTTAAATATTTAATAATTGGTTAACCAGAGCATTTTGAAGTTACACATAATTTCTTTAAAATATTTCACAATATAAAGTCTATTATTAGTTGACGCTTAGACATTTACGTTACGTAAACTACGTTAAACTGTTAGTCTTGACCTATAGGAGGACTAGAAGCTTATACAAACAAACATACAGACAAAAATAATAATCAAAATACATATTAGATTACTACTTGCTAAAATGCAATCCTGTTTAGAAAAGCAGAATGCTACTTCAAGACCAAAGGCTGCAATACAGAAAGTAGCTCACTATGCTAAAAGAAATACTGTATATGAGTAAAGAATAAACTACACTGCATAACAAATTAATCAAACTGAGAAATGAGACATATGAATATGCATAAGAAAAAGTGTATTTGTCCATTTTCAGCTGGAGTTTCAACAATTAAATTGCATGACTATGGACATCATCTCATAATTTGATCACAGCGAGAGTAAAAATTCTAGGAAACTATATGGTACTGAACCTCACTAAAAAAATTTGTTAAATAAATAGAAAGTCATGACTTAAGAAAAAATGGTGGATTGTATGGCCTATAAACATCAGAGTGCAAAGGAATTTCAGATTGAAAACTTTTAAACACTACTGTTTGCACCATAAGCTAATCAATTAACAACACTAGAGATCTGACATAAGAAACGTGAGAGAAACCACATTTTTATCCAAATACTGAAGATATGAATCTGCTGAAACAAAATTAAGAAAATGGCAAAATAAAAAAAATCCCTTAAAACTATTCTTTACAATATATTGGTAAACTGAATACAAATAATAATAAGAAATGCTCTACCAACTTCCATACATCAGGCTTGGAAACATGGTCAAAAGTAGCATTCAAGTGAAGATCGATAATCGAAAAAAAAAATTCAGGAATGTTACATTATAATGAGGGACCTAATTGGTTTTAATTTGTTGCTTTCTGATTCCTTATTCTATAAAATCTGCTAATATCTAAATACGTTGGTTTATTTAGATGTTGTCTATACTTGTAATTAAGTTACAATTATATATATACATTCATTATACACCAAACAATTGAATACACATAAAAAGGAATGGGCCATAGCAAAAGAACATTCCACACCAACAAGCAATTGGAACAAAATGGGATAACACATTGAATATACAATATAATACAGTACAGTAAGTCCCCTAGAAAAGAACTTTAAAAAAAAAATCAGAATCTCTATGTGCAATAAATAGAAAATATTTTAATTTCATGAAGAGTATAGTATGTAGAATACCTGTAGGAATTCTTGATACACATCACTAGTGTTAGAAAAATCAGATGACTAAAAACCATGGAAGTTATAAGATGATGCCTTAGTTAATTATGCTGGTCCAAAGAACTCTTCATCTTACTAACCCACCCTTAGAATACATCTCGTTCTGATGTCGGGGACTTACTGTATTACAAAAAAATTGAAGTCTCAGGTGTGTGAAGAAATTAGACTTCAGTTGAAAGTAGACTACACACACCTGTGAAACTTACTTTGTCACCTATTTTTCCAATAACTTCACTATTAGTATTAATTTCTGGGACTTATTCCTCACCAATAATTGAATTTTGTCAAATACATGTACTGTATGTCCTATTTTTCAAAGAAATGATGAACGCAGAAAATTATTTGTATTCAATGACCCATGAGCAAAGTTTATACAAGAACTATTATCAGTAATTACTTTATACTTAGCACAGGCAATGAGCTAGCGTAATGAGTATGGTAAATAAAACGTAAGCACTAAAAGAATTAAAAACGAAAACCTATAAAAACGAACAATGGTTTTTACGAGAGTAGAAACTCACCTCTAAGGCAGATCTTCTTTCGTAGTATTGTAAGAGTTGTGAGCTCTGATAAGGAGGTTGTCATAGGTACCTCTAATGTAATAGACACATCCACCTAAAAACAAAAGACACAATGTTGGTGGGGTTAACTTCATTATCATTTTACACAATATTTCTTCAAGGAAAATAA
Source organism: Palaemon carinicauda (assembly GCF_036898095.1). Lineage (NCBI taxonomy): Eukaryota > Metazoa > Arthropoda > Malacostraca > Decapoda > Palaemonidae > Palaemon > Palaemon carinicauda. Next base: position 10,101,460 of record NC_090735.1, read on the forward strand.
TAACAACTTTACACATACATACATACATACATGTACCAAGGCACTTCCCCCAATTTTGAGGGGTAGCCGACATCAAACAAATGAAACAAAAAAGGTGACCTCTCCTCTCTACGTTCCCCCCAGCCTGACAAGAGACTCAACCGAGTTCGGCTGGTACAACTTTAAAAATATGAAAATTCAATACTAAACTTCAAATATTTTACATAAAATTCAGTTTTCAATAAAATCTGGAAGTTACAACCTTTACATTGCAATACAATAACAAAACATCAAGAACCTTGATGAAGTTGAAAGTTTAGCTTTAGACCAGAGCATACATTAACCAAAAATTTTTAGGTATTCAATAAACCCAACAAAACATGAACACAAAAGGCAGATAGTAAAAATTATTAAAAACTTTACAAACAGGTTGTAATATGTAATCATCAGATTACTAATAGCATTATCATTGTTGACAGACTGACAATTCACATGTTTAGACTTACATAATGTATAAATGATGGATTGAAAACCAGGCTAAGACCAAGCTGATAAAGTATAACAGGTATATGACAAGAGACTACGGGATGGATGGAAATTAAAAGGATTAACACCATGTAACCGGAGGGCACAGCAAAGATTCTTTTATAAAAGCTACCTTATGTCACACAAGATGCTCTGTTAAATTACATTACTCTGAGGATCCGGTGACAAATCCATTCATGTAGCTATACGGAAAATCTATTAGGCTTTCTAATGCAATTTTCAGTTTCTTTCTATCTGTATTCCTTTAATAGTTACTCTACGAAATGTCAGCATAAGTAGATTGACACGATGTCATTGCTCAAATAAAAATAGTTTGCATGTCATAAGTCTGACGGGGATTTTTCAAGGCTGGGATCACCAGAGGGTTAAAATGTTACTTATAAACACTAAGACTCTTTAGCCTAGCCATATGAAAAGTACCCTGTAAATATCTATACTCAGTGGTCTGGTTAAACAATAACAATAAAATGACAAATTCGAAGATAATTTGTATTTTTCCTAACCATACAAACCTTAGCTATTTACAAAGGGTTTACTTTTAGCGCAGCTGAAATGACGAGCCAATAGTTTTTAACGAGGGTTAATTACCCCCGCGCTAGTTAGCGGGGGGGTGGGGAAGGGTAGCTTGCTACCCCTCCCCCCTCCACACACCGGTGACTTGCTTCACTTCACTTAGAGGTAGGACTTGACTTGGGGGTCAGGGATGGCGGGCACATATGTGTAAATAGCTAAGGTTTGTATGGTTAGGAAAAATACAAATTATCTTCGAATTTGTCATTTGTTCCGTAACCGAAATACAAACCACGCTATTTACAAAGGGTGACTTACCCCTTAGGAAGGGTGGAAAGTCCCCAGCCTTACTGACTTCGGCTTGCCCGGGGGCTCGATCCCTTAGTGAGCAGCACTAGAGAGAGGGAGCCCCTGTACCTCACAGGTTCCTAGCATCGCTAGGAACGAGTGGCCTACATAAGTAGTGTGAGGAGGAGAGTGTGACTCGTCCTATGAAGTTGACCTTGAGACCTTCAGATAGGAATTCTAGGATAGGACGTTCCCCATACCACCTCGTCAGGGTATGGGAGACGCAACAGTATTAAGCTTAATACTAGGAGCACAAAGAAGCATGGGTTACCTGCAGAGGTCGAGGTCAGCTATGCGAGGACCAGGATGCTGCTTCCCCAAGAGAGGGGAGAATGAAGAAAGAAGTAAGGGTCAGACATACTCTTTCATTCACACAGACTAAGACCGGGTAACAACGCCCTCAACCTACTGCTACTTGTCCAAAAAGGAGCCTGAGGTTAGACCAGCTGTTGTGCAGCCACCACAGGGCCGATAGAGAACGTATCGAGGCTCCTGTGGGTCACGTCTTGCAGGTAGTGGGCTGTGAAGGTCGTTTGACGCTTCCAGACCCCCGCTTGAAGTACCTGCGTCACAGAGAAGTTTCTCTTGAAGGCCAGGGATGTAGCAATACCCCTGACATCGTGGGCCCGAGGGCGACGTGACGGAGGAGGGTCAGGATTCAGGGCATGGTGGATAACCCTTCGAATCCAAGCAGAGATGGTGTTCCTTGTGACCCTCCTCTTTGTCCTGCCTGTGCTCACAAACAAAGCTCGCACATGAGGACGGACTGCAGCCGTTCTCTTCAAGTAGTACCTCAGACACCTCACTGGGCATAGTAGCAGCTGGTCTGGGTCGTTTGTTACAGAACGGAGACTCGCGATCCTGAAAGAGTCGAACCGAGGATCCGGCACTCCAGGATTCTGAGTCTTGGCCACAAACTCAGGGACGAACCTGAACGTTACCTCCCCCCATCCCCTTGAATGGGCGATGTCGTACGAGAGACCATGAAGTTCACTAACTCGCTTGGCCGAGGCCAAGGCGAGTAGGAAAGCCGTCTTCCAAGACAGGTGGCGATCGGAGGCCTGGCGTAATGGCTCGAAGGGAGGTCTCTTGAGAGACCTGAGAACTCGAACCACGTTCCAAGGAGGGGGTCTCACTTCCGACTGGGGGCAGGTAAGCTCATAGCTACGTATGAGTAAAGAGAGTTCTAGCGATGAAGAAATATCCACGCCCTTCAATCTGAAGGCCAAGCTTAAGGCTGAGCGATAGCCTTTCACTGCCGAGACAGAAAGGCGCATTTCTTCTCGCAGATACACAAGGAAGTCCGCTATTGCTGGAATAGTGGCATCGAGTGGAGAGATACCCCTTCCACGACACCAACCACAAAAGACTCTCCACTTCGCTTGGTAGACTCCCTCAGAGGACCTTCGCAGGTGCCGAGACATTCTCTCCGCAACCTGTTGCGAAAAGCCTCTCTCCGCGAGGAGACGCTGGATAGTCTCCAGGCGTGAAGCCGAAGCGAGGCTACGGCCCTGTGAGGGACACCGGAGTGGGGTTGTCTGAGAAGCTCGTGTCGTGGAGGAAGCTCCCTTGGGAGTTCCGTCAGGAGTTGCAGAAGGTCCGGAAACCATTCCGCGTGATGCCATAGCGGAGCTACTAGAGTCATGGAACAGTTGACCGATAGTCTGGTCCTGTTGAGCACCCTTCTCATCAGACAGAATGGTGGGAAGGCGTACACGTCGATGTTGTCCCACCGTTGCTGGAAAGCATCTTGCCAGAGTGCCTTGGGGTCCGGGACTGGTGAGCAGTACAGGGGCAGCTTGAAGTTCAAGGCTGTCGCGAACAAGTCCACCGTCGGGGAACCCCACAAAGTCAGGACTTTGTTGGCTATCTGAGGATCCAAAGACCACTCGGTACTCACTATCTGCGAAGCCCTGCTCAGACTGTCGGCGAGCACATTCCTCTTGCCAGGAATGAAGCGAGCTGATAGTGTTATCGAGTGGGTTTCGGTCCACCTCAGAGTCTCTACTGCAAGATGGGATAGCTGTTGCGAAAAAGTGCCTCCCTGCTTGTTGATATAAGCCACTACCGTGGTGTTGTCGCTCATCACCACCACGGAGTGACCCGCCAGGAACCGTTGGAACTGTTGAAGGGCCAGAAAGACGGCCTTCAATTCTAGCAGGTTGATGTGTAGGCACTTTTCTGATTCTGACCAAAGGCCTGAGGCCCTCTGGTTCAGAACGTGCGCCCCCCACCCTTCTTTTGACGCGTCCGAAAACAGAGTCAATTCCGGGGGAAGGACGAGAAGACTCACTCCCTGTCGCAGGTTCTCGTCGGCCAGCCACCACCGCAAGTCCGTCTGTTCCAGAGACCCCATTGGGATCAGAGTGTCCGGGGAATCGGATCCTTGATTCCACCGGGACTTGAGCCGCCATTGAAGGGATCTCATCCTGAGGCGGCTGTTTGGAACCAGACGGGCCAGGGAGGATAGGTGGCCCAAGAGACGCAACCACGATTGGGCGGGGAGTTCTTTTCGCCTGAGGAAAGGTTCCGCCACCCTCCTCAGCCTTGCTATCCGGTCGTCTGATGGAAAGGCTTTGTGGAGATTGGTGTCTATTAGCATGCCTAGATAAACCAGTCGCTGGGACGGCTGCAGAGAGGACTTCTCGAGGTTTACCACGATCCCCAGATCCTGGCAAAGATCTAGAAGCCTGTCTCGGTGTCGAAGAAGGGTCGACTCCGAGTCTGCTAGGATCAGCCAATCGTCTAGGTAACGAAGGAGACGAATGCCGTTCCTGTGCGCCCAAGTCGAAATCAGGGTGAACACTCTGGTGAACACCTGAGGAGCTGTGGAGAGACCGAAACACAGCACCTTGAACTGGTAGATCTTGTTGTCTAGGCAGAATCTCAGGTACTTCCTGGAAGACGGATGGATTGGGATCTGGAAGTACGCGTCCTTTAGATCCAGTGTACACATGAAGTCTTGTGGTCTCACCGCAAGTCTGACTGTGTCTGCTGTCTCCATGCTGAACCGGGTTTGTTTGACAAACCTGTTCAGAGCCGAGAGATCGATGACGGGTCTCCAGTCTCCAGTAGCCTTCTTTACAAGAAAGAGTCGACTGAAGAAGCCTGGAGAGCCGTCCACGACCTCCTGGAGAGCACCCTTCTCGAACATGGTCTTGACTTCGGCCTGAAGGGCCAGCCCCTTTGCCGATCCCATGGCATAGGAGCTCAACGACACTGGATTCGCTGTCAGGGGAGGTTGAGATGACGTGAACGGGACGCGATAACCTTGGCCGATCACCGAGATCGTCCAAGCATCGGCCCCGAGATGTTGCCACCTGCGGACGCAACGCTGAAGGCATCCCCCCACAGGTGGACACGCAGGGGGACTGCCACCCCTAGGGTTTGCGGCCGCGGCCGCCACCCCTAGAAGTCTTGCCTCCCCTGGAGGACTTACCACCCCTCTTGACCTTGGCTGGAAAGGGCTGGGGCTTAGACACCACTTTCTTAGCTGCCGGTGCCTGTTTTGGAGCCTTACGAGGCTGTTGCTGCTGTTGTGGCGGGGCTGGAGGCTTATAGGGCCGAGTTGTAAGGGCCCTGTGGAGGAGGGAGTCCGTGCTGGATTTCCTCCACCTCTCAGCCGTTCGCTCCAAGTCTTGAGGCTCAAACAGGCTCTCCCCCAAGAGGGAGGCATGTCGGAGCCTACACACATCTACGGCGGGGACCTTCGGATGGAATCTCTCGGACACAGCATCGCGACGCTTCAACACCGAGTTGGCCCACAGGGTGGTAACCTGGTGCGCCAAGAACTCGATGGAGCGGGTGCCCGAGAGCAAGAAGGTCTCTAGGGCCTTCCTATTGGTCTCCTTGGACAAGTCCTCAGATCGCAATAGGATGCCCAGAGATCCTAACCAGAAGTCCAGCCACGAAGTGGCCTGCATGGCACACTTAGCGACCTTCTCGTGGTTAAGGATCTCTGCCGCCGAGAACGACACCTGCCGGGCAGAGAGTTTCTCCAAGGGAACTCCCTTCGCCAGCTCCTCCACAGAGTGATGGAGCGGAAGAGCGAGGTTGTGCTCACCCAGGATCTCGAAATACCTCCTCTGCTGAAGGCGAGGAGGAGGGATGAGTTTGTTCCCGGCAGTGGAACGACTGGAGGAGGCAAGAAGTGCGAGCTGAGCATTGGCCCTAGCTCTGGCACTCTTCAGCCCCCGAGACCAGGGCAGAGCTGCACTGGTCTTAGGGGCCTTCCGAACGTCGAACACTTCATCCAGAATTGTGTCTTTGCCTTCACGGGGGGGGATGACTGGATCCGTAAGACTGTTAAGTTGCCTTATCAGGCTTAGGACCTGCCAGAAGGCATGTTCGGACTCTTGCTGTTCTCCTCCCTGTGGGCTGGCAGCTAAGTCTCCTGCCCCAGGAATCTCTTCCTGGGGTGATACGTGGACATTCCCCTGGGTAGTCATGGGTTCCTGTCGAATCCTTGCAGAGGATTTAGGGATGGTCTTGGAATCCTTGGGCTCCCTCCTAGGAGGGATACAGGATCCCAACAACGAGGTTCGAGGGGCCCCTTCCTCACGAGACAATTCTCCTGCCTGAAGCGAAGTCTCCCCCCCTGGTGCCGGGGGGAAGACTACCGGTCCACTGGACTCACCTGAGGACGGAAAGGCCTCGTCCACGGGAGAAGGAGAGAGTACTCGTGCAGGAGAGGGGACCCTCGAGACCGACCTCTTGGGAACCAACTTCGCCCTGGGGGAAGTCACCACGAAGTCCACTCCTCTCTTTCTCTTCAGCGAAGGAGAGACAGCCGCTGGTTTGTTACCCTGGCCGGCGAGTGCTGGTTTCATAACCCTCACTAACGCCCGTGCCAGCGGACCAAACCAAGTCTGCTGCTCAAAGGACACAGAGTCCGAAATCCTCGCTAAGGTGAAAGGGATCGGGCGATCCTTTGGAGTGGACACGACGGTACCTGCCTGAAAAGAAGGTGGGGAAGAATGCTGTAATGACCTGTCCTCGTCCTGCAATACCAACCTGTGCTTGGATGGAGGTGATCCCGAGTGCCGTCTAGGAGCACGCGTCCCTGCTGCTACCACCGGCTGTGGAATTCGCCGCGAACTATGGTCGCGCGAGGGTGAACGGTCGCGCAAAGGCGAATGGTTGCGCGGGTGATCGCGCGGGCGTACAGGCGAGCGGTCGCGCGGGCGCGCAGGCGAGCGGTCGCGCGGGCGCGCAGGCGAGCGATCGCGCGGGCGCGCAGGCGAGCGATCACGCGGGCGCGCAGGCGAGTGGGCGTGAGGGTGGGCAGGTAAAGGAACACGTGTCCGAGGCGACGAACGCAAGCGATGGCGCGACGGCGAGGGATCGTGCTGCCGCGTAGGTGAAGAAGATCGCTGGCGATAATGATCACGTGATGGTAAGCGATGGCGAGCAGCATGTGAAGGTGAATGATTGCGCGCAAGAGGGCGGTCGTTCAGGGTTGAGCGATGAGGAGCAGCATGCGTAAGCGGGCGATCGTTCAGGGTTGTGCGATGGCGAGCAGCATGCGCAGGTGAATGATCGCGTGAAAGGGTGCGATGGTGATCAGCATCCGCAGGAAGGCGATCGTTCAGGGTTGTGCGATGAGGAGCAGCATGCGTAAGCGGGCGATCGTGCAGGGTTGTGCGATGGCGAGCAGCATGCGCAGGTGAATGATCGCGTGAAAGGGTGCGATGGTGATCAGCATCCGCAGGAGGGCGATCGTTCAGCGTATTGCGATGAGGAGCAGCATGCGAAAGCGGGCGATCGTGCAGGGTTGTGCGATGGCGAGCAGCATGCGTAAGCGGGCGATCGTGCAGGGTTGTGCGATGGTGATCAGCATCCGCAGGAGGGCGATCGTTCAGGGTATTGCGATGAGGAGCAGCATGCGTAAGCGGGCGATCATGCAGGTTCGTGCGATGGCGGGCAGCATGTGAAGGTGATCGCTGGCGAACTGGTGATCGCTGGCGAGCTGGTGATCGCTGGCGAGCTGGTGATCGCTGGCGAGCTGGTGATCGCTGGCGAGCTGGTGATCGCTGGCGAGCAGAAGGTCGACGCGTGTCCTGTGAGAGGATAGGTTCACGAGCAGGAACGGGAAGATCGCTGGCGCGTTGGCGAACATGTGTTTCTGACACACGATGGTGAGCAGGGAGTTCAGCAGGAACTAAAGGGTGGTCAGAGACCGCAGGGCGATGGTCCTCAAATGAGCGCTGACGCTCGGAAGAGAGCTGACGAGCAGGAGAGCGCTGGCGAGGGGGGCGAACCTCAGGAGAGAGCCGACGAGCAGGTGAGCGTCGGCGAGCAGGAGAGTCTTGGCGAGCAGGAGATCGTCGACGAGCAGGAGATCGCTGGCGAGCAGGAGAGCGCTTGTGCGCTGGCCCTGCTCGCGTAAGGGAAGAATCCCTTAGCCCCGAAGGGACCGTTGCCCGTCGGGTGACGAGTTCTCCAGAAGGCGAAGATCCGGCAGGAGATGGAGAGCGGTCCGCAGAGAGGTTCAAGGAGGGCGGAGTAGTCGGTTGAGGCTGACGAGGAGAGTCCCCCCCGGAGGACGAAGACCCAAAAAGGCGCCTCTTAGTCCCCCTGTAAGGGGAAGGGAGGCCCTTGTGGCGTAGAGGGCGGTGAGCCTAACGGCGGAGGCGGCCTCGGGGGAGATCGTCGGGACCATCGGTCCTCCGAAGGGGAGTCTCCTTCAAAACACTTCCCTCAGAAGGAAGCTGGGCAGCAGTCGAGACCGAAGGACTCACTTCCCCCTTCGAAGGATGCACGGAAGGAGGAGGAGAGCCTAGAGCACCATCACCAGCAACAGCACCTGCGTCGGAAGGCCCAGCCACGTCGGAGGCCTCTGTCACCACGACGTCGACAATAGACAGAGGGTCTACCTCCGCTACCACCGGCGACTGTTTAACAGCGGCCCCCAACGAGACAAGGTCAATAAGAGCGACCCTGGAGGGCAAGCCCTTAAGCCCCAGGGACGACCAAATCTGCAACAGATCATCACTGGATAAAGTATTATTATCAATAACCTCCCCCGGAGGAGGAGGGGGAACCGCCTCGCTATGGGAGGCGACGCCCTCTCCCCCCACCGAAGGTAGGGAAACAGAACAAGGGCCTGCGCTCCCACTCGGACGACTCTCCTTAGGAGGCGGACGAGGGGGAGCTTCGGAGGAGGTTTGGGCGGCGGAAGAAGAGTCCCGAGAACCTTCCTCCTTCAAGGCTAACCCCGGAGGAGAACGGTCTCTCTTAGACTTCTTCTTACGCCGACGGCCAAACCTCTCCCACTGGGAGGCAGACCACTCCCTACACTCACGGCACATGTTATCCTGGTCGCACCGTCGGCCCCGACATTGAGGGCAGAGGGTGTGAGGATCCGTACTCACGTCCGACATGAAAGTCCCACAAGGACGGCCGGCAACTCCAGGGCATGTCCGCATATTAAATAAAAGAAAATAACTGAAGGTCAACTTCCAACCAATCACACAAGCTGTAAAGAAAAAGAAGAAAATTAAAGGCTGTCAGCGAAGGCGATGAACAGACACGTCTGATCACCGCCGAGCCAAAAGTGAAGTGAAGCAAGTCACCGGTGTGTGGAGGGGGGAGGGGTAGCAAGCTACCCTTCCCCACCCCCCCGCTAACTAGCGCGGGGGTAATTAACCCTCGTTAAAAACTATTGGCTCGTCATTTCAGCTGCGCTAAAAGTAAACCCTTTGTAAATAGCGTGGTTTGTATTTCGGTTACGGAACAAACAATTATTTTGATAAACAATAGAGCTATCCTTAATTATATGAATTTTTCAGTTGTCTAACACCTGCTTCGTCCCGATACATCTGATTAATAGCGACTTGACTTTACCGAAGGCTCTTATGTCCCCGATATGATCTAAAGCCAGCTCTATGGAAAAAAATCAAGATCATTACTTACTTGAGTAGTAAGTTTGCCTGTACAGATCATTCTCACCGTCCATGATGAGAGTTGTGTAGGCACTAGTCCTTGCTCACTAATATTGAGCACTGGCGAAGACAGCGCTTCCCGGTTTGCAATCTGAACAGACAGATTATATGGCATCTGAAAGAAAAGATGAAATCCTTATTAATAAAATCAGAAAACATTGGGCAAATGTTCATGTATGAAATTATATTGCAAGCAAAAGAATTTCTAACATCAGTGCAGTACCATCAATAAAAACATCCATTAATCTACATGTAGAATATACTCAGGATGAGGATCAATTCTGTTCTTACTTATAAAATACTGTTCATCTTGTTTGGAGATCATATACTCTACCTTATTTCCTATACATATATAATCTTCCTATACATATATGATCATATACAGTACAGGTATAAGTGAAGAACTTCACGATACCTCAACCAACTTTCCATCCCTGGTATCATCAATTCATTATTGTCTAATCATAAGAAAAATTAAAATTTAAGTGGCTGAGAAGAGGGTACAAAAATTATAATAAAACTTGTCTCTGCAAAACTAAAAATATTTCAAATTTTATAAACATGTATAAAACACACAAACGTCATATTACAATTAACTTGAATAATTAACAAAAGACAAGAAATACTAGAAGAGCGACCACCCCTTCACCTAACGAGGACATCTTATAAAGCAGGTACAGTAATATAATTTCTAACATTACTACAAGCCAAGATGGAGCCCTAGTTGGAAAGTACAATGCTTCAAGTCCAAGGTAGTACGTTGGCCAGGGCAACAGCCACCTGTTGACATACTATTGCTAGAAAGTTATGGGGTCCTTTGACTGGCAAGACAGTACTACATTAGATCCTTCTCTCTGGTTACGGTTCACTTTCCCTTTGCCTACACATACACTGAATAGTCTGGCCTATTCTTTATATAGTCTCCTCTGACCTCATACACCTGACAACACTGAGATTACCAAACAATTCTTCTCTCAAGGGGTTAACTACTGCACTGTAATTGTTCAGTGGCCACTTTCCTTTTGGTAAGGGTAGAAGAGAATCTTTAGCTATGGTAAGTAGCTCTCCAAAATCAAACCATTGTTCTCTAGTCTTGGATAGTGCCATAACCTCTGTACCATGGTCTTCCACTGTCTTGGGTTAAAGTTCTCTTACTTGAGGGACTCGGACACACTATTCTATCTTATTTCTCTTATTCTTGTTTCGTTAAAGATTTTACAATTTATATAGGAAATATTTACCTTAATGTTGTTACTGTTCTTAAAATATTTCATTTTTTCCTCATTTCCTTTCCTCAATGGACTATTTTTTCCTATTGGAGCCCCTAGGGTTATAGGATCCTGCTTTTCCAACTAGCGTTGTAGCTTAGCAAGTAATAGTAATAATAATAATAATAACAGGGAAAGCAGTTCAGTATGGAAAAGAAGCATAAAGAATAAACTATATGAGAGAAGTAACAAAACTGAAAGTCTAAAATAAATAACGTTAAATAAATGAGAGATCAAAAATGAAAATGAGGCATATGTAAACCTGCTTAAAACTTCACAATGCACAATACTACCCAGATTATTGAAATTTATTTTAAAACAGCAAAATGACCTTGACGTGGCATAAAATCTTGCTCCTATAAAGTTTTAAGCTACTCGTCCATAATATTTACTAACAAGCAAGAATGCCACTTCTGAATGCATCCTTATGATGCTGTCAGAGAAACTACATAATTGCTTGATTCACCACCATTGCTGGTTATATCAAGAAGTTGATGAAGTCGAAGTATGACATTCTTTGAATAGAACAGGGAGAAATCAACAGCTATTTCTTTAAAATGGACATAAAGATAAAGATACGACTAAATGAGGGTTAGTTTTTGTCCATGAACAAGCTGTACACTATCAACATCACTTACCTTAAACAAAACAAAAGGCTAACTTTGTGGTTGATAGATTCCTGGCTAGCCTTTCTCCACCGTCACCTCTACATCCACCTGAGGAAAGAGAGGTGTAGCCTCCAGAACTGGGGCATTCTTCAATGTCAACACTGCCTCTTGTACAACTTGACAGGAGATTAGGGAGCAATACCTGTGGCCCCGAGGTCACAACAATAACAAGCACATGGTGACCAATCGAGCAGTGACTTATTATGAGGTGACTGATCCCCCTCCTGTGATGGCATGTCTTGTCACTTGTAAATGCAAGGAGACTAATCTCTGGTTCCTTTCACCTTACCGCGACATAATTTCTCTCCCTTCTGAACCGAAGGATCCTTAGGGAGAAGCACTGGGGTGTACTGTACCCCAATCGTTCATTGGAAGAAAGGGGCAAAGAGTGGTGGCCTGCATCCTGATTGACTGTATTCTTGATCAAGTACCAATAGCTGAAGCATAAGCTCACAAATAATGTACAAGCATCTTCCCAGGCTGGGATGGTTCTCAGTACGATACCCCATCTCTCCCTCTCTCTTTCATAAAAGAAAAAGATCTGTCAAAAGTTGTAGAGAGAGAGAAAAGAAGGGCTGAGCTCTTCATTGCATTTGACAGTGTGTATATTCAGTTTGGTACGAGACCAAACAACAATAGCAGGAGCGTAACATAATAAGCTCTGTACAGTATCGAGTACACTACCAAGATGCCTTACATGTTTGGGTTGGTTCTCAGTAATACATTGTCTCTCACGCGTAAGCAGGTAGAGATCGGTACAAGTCTAAAGCAACTCATGTCGATCAGTTTTCCTTAGATGAAGAAGAATCTAATGAAGACGAGGGAGATAATAAAGAAGAACTAGAAGAGAAAGAATTCACACTTCTTGCCAGCCTTCTTTGAGGTCAAGGTCTTGGAAACCACCGACGATGCTCCCACATAATGAAAGACAACTGGGACTCTTCTATAGCACCTGCAACAATACCAGAAGGTGCCACGGCTTCAGCAGGAGTCAAGAAGACACCGCAAGAACAGCTTTAGAGGTCCTGGTGGCAGCAAAAGGAAGACAAACTTCTCAGGTTCAAGTTGTCATCGTCTTACAACTCCACATAGTGAAAGGCTGACTGCAAACTGTCATTCAAGCAAAGAGAATGCAAATTGTGAGATTAACATCAGGTTTGCAACTGTATACACTGTACTGTACTGTAAACCTGTCACAAACTTGCAGCTTATCTGGAAAACAACTGCACATTCTTGTAGTTCTAACTTGATTCGTCCAGGTTTACCTGAACACAGCAGCCTGTTTGCACACTTACCCATTTGCATAGAAAGAAAAATTAAAAAGATTATAACAGCCACAATTTGCCAGGCAGCAAGATTACGTGTGCACTGTACTCCCTGCGGGCGAAGTCAAAAGTGATTACCTGGCTTCCACTTCAGCTACTTGTAGTTACAACTACCTTGTCATATTTTTATCCAGCTTCACTGTTGTCACACTCCTATTAAAGGATAATGGTGTGTACTCGTGTAGGAACGGATACGGAATAAGCGTCAGTAATAAATCAGCCTTAAAATAACATAAGCTTCTAAACTAAACAATGAAGTTTTTCATCCATCCATGATAATCAATAACAATAAATTGATTATCTAAAATTCATAAGGAAAAAACAATTACCGACACTTCAACAGCATTATTTTATGCTATCCACATACTGTATTATATACACTAAAACATAATATAATCTAAGTTCTCTAAAAAAGTAGTGCACATATTTTTCCAATTCTAAAACCAAACATCAAAATAAAAAATATACTCACTGTCCAGCCTTCTAAAGCTTGCCATCGGAATGTTAAGGTGTCCACTTGGGGTGGCACAACAACTACATATCCAAGTGCATATTTGTTCACAGTTCCATTATGTACGTACCACAGCTGAGAACTGACACCTGCACAAGGAAAAAATATTCCATTACAAATACTAATAAGAAAAAACAACATATTAAACAACTTTGAACAGTACCTCATAACATAGTGTAGACAGGGATGACTACTGTATGCTGAATTTCAAAATATACTGTGGACAGTAATGAACTCACTGCATTTTGCAACATACAGAAATGGAGTTTTTATGATAAAACAAAGTTTTATGAATACTTACCTGGCAGTTATATATATATAGCTGATATCTCTAAATCGGCAGAATTTTTCAAAACGAGGCAACCGCCTTGTGGTGGTTGGGAGGTAGGTGGTAACACCCGTCACAGGGTGGTCCAAGGAATCATTCCCGTGTCCAAGACTTCAGTTCATCTATGCCCGACCTGTCTCCTGAGGGGAGGTGGGTGGGCCTTCGAATATATATATAACTGCCAGGTAAATATTCATAAAACTTTGTTTTATCATAAAAACTCCATTTTTATGAATAGTACTTGCCTGGCAGTTATATATATATATAGCTGATTCACACATTTGGAGGAGGGAAACAGACAGTGAACATCGTTGGGGAAACACCAAAAGAGTTGTAGGAGATAAAAACACCTTGATTCCTTGCCTGCTAAGGTAGCTGATTCCAAAGGTACAGCCTCTAGATTTGCTTTCCCTTAGGAGTGTTTATCCAGGAGTAAGCCTGCAATGCAGCAAAAAACTCAAACGAGTCTGTCAAAGGAATAAGAACAACAACTTGACTAGACTTCAGAAACTACCTTCGCCCCATATAATAAAAACTGCAACCTTACTAAAACTAACCACCTAACCCTGCAACATAGACATAAACTATCTATCTAGACTGAGGGAACCGCACCACAAGACGAAGTCCTCAGACTATCATAAAAACACAAACCCTCATACATGCATATAAACCAAGGTTGAGTGGGGTTACTAACACCTTTGCCTAATACAGAAACCGCAGCTATGTATGGGACCAAGGTATAGCACTTGCCAAAGTCTACTCTCACCTCTCTAAGTTAATGAGAAGCGAAGACAGAGTTGCTCCTCCAGAAAATTGCATCCATGAATAGCCTAACTAACATATATTTCTGATATGCCAGAGAGGTAGCAATGGCTCTCACTTCGTGAGCCCGTAATTTCAACTGGGCGAAGTGTTCCTCCTCACATAAGAGGTGGGCTTCCCTAATTTTCTCCCTCAGGAAAAAGGACAAAGCATTCTTAGACAGGGGTTTTTGGCGGATCTTTCACTGAACACCATAACAAGTTGGATGCACAGCTCACGTTCATAGTGTGAGCCAAAAAAAAATGATATTTTAATTATAAAATAAATTTTTGAATATACTTACCCGGTGAATATATAATAGCTGCAACTCTGCGGCTCGACAGACAACATACTCAAAAAACTCGCGAGCGATCGCTATGCAGGTTGCGGGTGTGCCCACCAGCGCCAACTGTCGGCCAGATACCACTCTTGAATGTAAACAAAACCTTCAATTCTTCTCGTCCCGCTGCGTCTCTATTGGGGAGGAAGGGAGGGTCATTTAATTTATATATTCACCGGGTAAGTATATTCAAAAATTTATTTTATAATTAAAATATCATTTTTAAATATTAAACTTAGCCGGTGAATATATAATAGCTGATTCACACCCAAGGAGGTGGGTAGAGACCAGAGTTAATATGTTTACAGAGTATAAGCTAAGAGTTTTTTCATTTTGACAGTTATCAATATAACAAAACCAAAATAAATAGGTACCTGGTAAGGAAGTCGACTTAGACGATTACTCTGCCTTGTAAGTCTGTCTTCCTTACGGAGCCCAGCGATCCTCTTAGGATGCTGACAGACTCCCAGGAGCTGAAGTATCAAGGGCTGCAACCCATACAACAGGACCTCATCAAACCCCTAATCTGGGCGCTCTCAAGAAATGACTTTGACCACCCGCCAAATCAACCAGGATGCGAAAGGCTTCTTAGCCTTCCGTACAACCCAAAAAAACAATATTAAAAACATTTCAAGAGACAGATTAAAAGGATATGGAATTAGGGAAGTGTAGTGGTTGAGCCCTCACCCACTACTGCACTCGCTGCTACGAATGGACCCAGTGTGTAGCAGTCCTCGTAAAGAGTCTGGACATCTTTCAAGTAAAATGACGCGAACACTGACTTGCTTCTCCAAAAGGTCGCGTCCATGATACTTTGCAGAGATCTATTTTGCTTAAAGGCCACGGAAGTTGCTATAGCTCTAATTTCGTGCGTCTTAACCTTAAGCAAAGATCGGTCTTCCTCACTCAAGTGTGAATGAGCTTCTCGTATTAACAATGTGATAAAATATGACAAAGCATTCTTTGACATAGGTAAGGATGGTTTCTTAACCGAACACCATAACGCTTCAGATTTACCTCTTAAAGGCTTAGTACGAGCTAAATAGAACTTAAGAGCTCTAACGGGGCATAATACTCTCTCTAACTCGTTGCCTACGATCTTTGATAAGCTAGGAATATCAAAAGATTTAGGCCAAGGACGAGAAGGCAGTTCATTCTTGGCTAGGAAACCAAGTTGAAGAGAACAAGAGGCTTTTTCTGTCGAAAAACCGATGTTCTTGCTGAAGGCATGAAGCTCACTGACTCTTTTAGCTGAGGCCAAGCACACCAGGAAAAGAGTCTTAAGAGTGAGATCCTTCAGGGAGGCTGAATGTAAAGGCTCGAACCTGTCTGACATGAGGAATCTTAGGACCACGTCTAAATTTCATCCAGGTGTAGCCAAACGACGTTCCTTAGAGGTCTCAAAAGACTTAAGGAGATCTTGTAGATCTTTATTGTTGGAAAGATCTAAGCCTCTATGCCGGAAGACCGAAGCCAACATGCTCCTGTAGCCCTTGATCGTGGGAGCTGAAAGGGAGCGAACTCTTCTCAGATATAAGAGAAAGTCCGCGATTTGGGCTACAGAGGTACTGGACGAGGATACAGATACTGACTTGCACCAGTCTCGGAAGATTTCCCACTTCGATTGGTAAACTCTAATGGTAGAAGCTCTCCTCGCTCTTGCAATCGCACTGGCTGCCTCCTTCGAAAAGCCTCTAGCTCTCGAGAGTCTTTCGATAGTCTGAAGGCAGTCAGACGAAGAGCGTGGAGGCTTTGGTGTACCTTCTTTACGTGTGGCTGACGTAATAGGTCTACTCTTAGAGGAAGACTTCTTGGAAAGTCTACCAGCCATCGAAGTACCTCGGTGAACCATTCTCTCGCGGGCCAGAGGGGAGCAACTAACGTCAACCTTGTCCCTTCGTGAGAGGCGAACTTCTGCAGTACCTTGTTGACAATCTTGAATGGTGGGAATGCGTATAGGTCTAGGTGAGACCAGTCTAGGAGAAAGGCATCTATATGTATTGCTGCTGGGTCTGGGACTGGAGAGCAATAGATTGGAAGCCTCTTGGTCATCGAGGTTGCAAAGAGGTCTATGGTGGGTTGACCCCAAGTCGCCCAAAGCCTCTTGCACACATCCTTGTGGAGGGTCCATTCGGTTGGAATTACCTGACCTTTCCGACTGAGACAGTCTGCTAGAACGTTCAAGTCGCCCTGGATAAACCTCGTCACTAGGGAGATGCCTCGATCTCTTGACCAGATGAGCAGGTCCCTTGCGATCTTGTACAGTGTCAGAGAGTGGGTACCTCCTTGTTTGGAAATGTACGCCAAGGCTGTGGTGTTGTCCGAGTTGACCTCCACCACTTTGTCTAGAAGGAGACTCTCGAAGTTTATCAAGGCCAGGTGAACTGCCAAAAGCTCCTTGCCGTTGATATGCATACTCCTCTGACTTGAGGTCCACAGACCTGAGCATTCCCGACCGTCCAGTGTCGCACCCCAACCCAAATCCGATGCGTCTGAGAAGAGAACGTGGTTTGGTTTCTGAACTGCTAGGGGAAGTCCCTCTCGTAGACTGATATTGTCTTTCCACCAATTCAGGCAAGTCTTTACTGTTTCGGAAATCGGGATCGAGACCGCCTCTAGCGTCTTGTCCTTTTTCCAGTGAAAAGCTAGATGGAATTGTAGAGGTCGGAGGTGTAGCCTTCCTAGCGAGACAAACTGCTCCAGGGATGATAGAGTTCCTATCAGACTCATCCAATTCCTGACTGAGCAACGTTCTCTCTTCAACATCTTTTGGATTACGAGCAGGGCTTGATCTATTCTGGGGGCCGACGGAAAAGCCCGAAAAACTGGACTGCGAATCTCCATCCCTAAATACAGAATAGTTTGGGATGGGATCAGCTGGGACTTTTCCAAGTTGACCAGAAGTCCCAATTCCTTGGTCAGATCTAAAGTCCAATTGAGATCCTTCAGACAGCGATGACTGGACGAGGCTCTGAGAAGCCAGTCGTCCAAATAAAGGGAGGCTCGGATACCCGATAAATGAAGGAATTTTGCCACATTCCTCATAAGCCTCGTAAACACGAGAGGAGCAGGACTTAGGCCAAAGCACAGGGCCCGAAACTGGTACACCACATTGTCGAACACAAATCTCAGAAAAGGTTGGGAATCTGAGTGAATGGGGATGTGGAAGTAAGCGTCTCTTAGGTCGAGAGAGACCATCCAGTCTCCCTTTCTGACCGCTGCTAAAACTGACTTCGTGGTCTCCATGGTGAACTTTGTCTTTGTGACAAAGACATTCAGAGCACTGACGTCTAGCACCGGTCTCCAACCTCCTGTCTTCTTCGGTACTAGGAAGAGACGGTTGTAAAACCCCGGTGATTGAAGGTCCGAGACTTTGACCACCGCTCCCTTCTCTAGCAAAAGAGACACTTCTAGTTTCAGGGCTTGTCTCTTTGCTTCCTCTCGGTACCTGGGAGAGAGATCGATGGGGGACGTCGCTAGAGGAGGTTTGCGTACAAATGGGATTTTGTACCCCTCTCTGAGCAACCTCACAGACTGTTGATCTGCGCCTCTCTTCTCCCAGGCTTGCCAGAAGTTCTTGAGTCTGGCACCTACTGCTGTCTGAAGCTGCGGGCAGTCAGACTCTGCCTCGCGAGGACTTGGCTCCTTTCCTCTTTCCTCTCTTCCCTTCGGCACGAGTACTTCCCCTGCTGGGGGCTCTGCCACGAAAGGGCGGAATAAACCTGGACGCTGGAGTGTCTCCTGACGTAAACGAGGCGGAGAGCTCGTTGGATCCATCGCGGATGGCCTTATCCATGCAGGACATGATGAGTAAGGAAACATCTCTATCGGCTGATGAGATTTTCCTACTCAGGGCTCCCAAACACCAGTCAAGGAAGTTAAAAACTTCAAAAGCCCTAAAGATGCCCTTAAGAAGATGGTCCAGGTCTGAGGATGACCAACTAATCTTTGAGCGTCTCATGGCTAGGCGGCGGGGAGAGTCTACAAGACTTGAGAAGTCGCCCTGGGCAGAGGCAGGAACTCCCAAGCCGAGAACTTCTCCTGTGGCATACCAGACGCTCGATCTAGACGAGAGTTTAGTTGGGGGAAAGGCAAAGGAAGTCTTCCCTAAACTCCTCTTGGTTTCTAACCAATCGCCTAACAGCCGTAAAGCTCTCTTGGATGAGCGAGAGAGAACGAGTTTTGTAAAGGCTGGCATGGCAGCAGGAACGCCTAAAACAAACTCAGACGGCGGCGAACGAGGAGCCACAGAGACAAAGTGTTCAGGGAACAACTCTTTAAAGATGAGCATGACTTTCTTAAAGTCCATAGATGGCGGAACTGCTCTAGGCTCATCAATATCTGAAGGATGATCCTCAGGCTGAGGGTCAGCAACGTCCTCATCCGAAAGTTCCTCATCTGATAACTGATGAGAAACAAGCAAAGGGGTAGGCAATGCTTGACACGCAGCGTCCGCCCGCACTGGTGCATAAGTGACGGAGCAGGACGCAGCGTCCTGAAACTGCTGAACAGTCTGGGAACTGTCAACAACAACAACAGGTGCGTGAGGACGCACAGCGTCCACCCGAGACTGCTTAGACCGCCTGGGTTGTGCAGTCAAAACAACTCTAGGTTGCGGAGGTTGACGCACCGCGTCAAAACAAGTCAACTCTGATGGTTGGCGAACGTCCTGAACGTCACCAGGCGCATCAGTGAGTTGCTTAACGTCCACATTAGGTTGAAAGTCCACACGAGACCGCATCGGGTGTGGTACAACCCCGACTGGTTGACGTGAACTGGCAACACCAACGTCAACAGGACGCACAACAGAACGCTTGGGTGGCTGACTGCCAGGATCTCCATGAGATAAACGGCTAGGTTCAACGGAAACCTTCTCTGCGTTGTAATCTTCCATAAGGGACGCAAGCTTAGACTGCATGTCCTGCAGTATAACCCATTTAGGGTCTACGGTAACGGGTGCGGTAACAGCCGGGGTTAGCGTCTGAGACGGCACAACTTTGCCTTGCTTAGGCGGCGAGCAGTCATCCGATGACAGCAACGGGTCCGAACTGTCCCAATGACTACATCCGGGACGTTGGACCTGTCCTGAAGGGACCGACTTGCGTTTCAAAGGCCTAGAAACCTTGCTCCATGGTTTCTTGCGTGAAACGCCTTCGGAAGACGAGGTAAAAATGGGCTCTCTCGTCTTATGGTAGGGGCGATCTTGACGAGATACGCCTGATACCAAAGAGGGAACGTCTGTTCGCTGATCAAGGCCTCTCGAACCCATAAGTCGTACGACATTGCTTCTCCCCTGGGCTTGGGAGCTTGCAAGAGGTCCCGGACTAGGTGAACGACAGGCACGAACAGACGAACCCTCGGTCGCAACACTGTTCACAACACTTTGCGCACTAATCACTTTCCCACTTTCCGCCGTGGCACTGTGGCACTTAAGTTCCTTCCCGTCAGCCATGAGTTGATTACGGTCACTTGCTAACGCTTCAACCCTCTCCCCCAAGGCATGGATAGCACGTAGCATGTCTTGCATCGACGGTTCCTGAGTGCTAGAAGGGGGGTTAGGAACAACCACTACAGGGGAAGGATTAGGTTCAGGGGCATGTGGAGAGGAAAAATCTACGGACCAAGAAGAACTTCTCCTTACCCTATCTCTCTCTAGTCTGCGTGTATATTTATCATATTCGATAAAATCGAATTCCGAAAGGCCCACGCATTCCTCACACCGATCTCCCAATTGACAGGTTTTACCCTGACAATTGGAACAAACAGTATGAGGGTCGAGAGAAGCCTTTGGAAGACGCCTATTACAGTCCCTAGCATTACACTTTCGAAACCTAGGTACTTGAGAAGGGTCAGCCATTTTGAATTAGTCAAAGAAAATTCCAAAAACAATCCAAGTCATCAACAAATAATCCGATTCAATAAAGAGTTCAAGAGTTTATGTTGAGGAAAAACACCTGTACTGCGAAAGCTCAAACCAAAATAAAGTACTTCACCAAATATGATGGGAAAACTCCAGGTTCTACAGCGAGTATAAGTACGTCTTGTCGTCAACGTCGACAGAGAAGAATTGAAGGTTTTGTTTACATTCAAGAGTGGTATCTGGCCGACAGTTGGCGCTGGTGGGCACACCCGCAACCTGCATAGCGATCGCTCGCGAGTTTTTTGAGTATGTTGTCTGTCGAGCCGCAGAGTTGCAGCTATTATATATTCACCGGCTAAGTTTAATATTTAAAAAAAAAACTTTGAGGGACCTAACTGGGCAGAGGAGTCTCTCCTTCTCTCGACCCACTAGGTTCGTGAGGTTAATGACATCAAACGTCGTAGGACAGGATTACGAAGGGTTCTCGCTCTTTACGAGAAAGATGAACCTTAAGGCACAAACTGCCCTATCCTAATTGAAGCTCACCCTCTTCCCAATCGCCTGGACTTCGCTGACCTTTTGGCATTCGCTAGAGTCATAAGGAAGAGGGTTTTCTTCGCTACAACTCAAAGAGAGGCTAGCGAGATAGGTTCAAATTTCTTGGAGCACAGAAACTTAAACACCACATCCAGGTTTAAGAGTACCTATTACGTCGTCTGAAAAGACCCAATGAGGTCCTGCAAATCTTATTTTGGGACAACTCTAGGCCTCTATGCCTAAAGACGGCCGAAAGCATACTGCTGTATCCATTGATGGTAGATACAACCAGCTTAGCATCCTGTCTGAGGTACAAGAAGAAGTCTGCAATCTGGCTCAGAGAGGTAGAGGATGAGGAAAACTTGTGCCGCCTGCACCAAGCTCTAAAGGTCTCCCACCTAGATTGGTAGACTCTTTGTGAAGAGATCCTCCTTGCTCTGGCGATAGATTTCGTCGCTTGTGCCGAAAAGCCTCGAGATCTGACAAGCTTCTAGTCAGTCTGAAGGAAGTGAGTTGAGAGTAAGGGGGGTAAGATGATACCTCTCGAAGTGGGGCTGTTTGAGAAGATCTAGACTTGCCGAAGTCTTCTTGGGAAGCCCATCAACATGCCTATCACTTCCGAAAACCATTCCCTAGCAGGCCAGAATGGAGCCGCTAGGATCATTCGCCCCGAATCGAGGAGAGCGAATTTCCTGAAGACCAGATTGATGATCTCGAACGGGGGCAACGCAAACATGTCCACCCCCGTCCAATCCATCAAGAAGGAGTCCACTGCTACAGCTTCCTCGTCCGGGACTAGGGAGCAGCAGTAGGGGATCCTCTTCTTCCAGTTGGAGGCAAAAAGGTCTGTTACAGGTCTGCCCCACAACATCCAGAGACTGACAGACTTGCGAGTTGAGAGACCATTCTGAGGGAAAAACAAGTCTCTTCCTGCTGAGCATGTTTGCCCCGATGTATCTTGCCCTAGAACAAACCTCCTTTCTAGATCCAAGAGATCAGAACGAAGGCGTCCTTGATCTCGACACACGATTCGACTAGTGTCATCACGAAGCCCTAGATTCTCATGTTCAAAGTCATGCCTCATGCTAGAACTTCGACGTCGAGCGTCCTGAAAGACGAGGCGCCGATCATCCTGTAAGACGTGCCGGCGATAGTCCAGTAAGACGTGGTGCCAAAAGTCCTGTAAGACGTGGAGCCGAGAGGTTAACAGAGCGAGACGCTGAACGTTCTAAAAGACGTGGTCCTGAGCGTCCTGGTGTCAGAAGAGAGACTTCTTGTTGACAGGAAGACCTAATTATTTGATAGGCTCAACGTTATCTAAAAATCCAGATAAAGGGACGCTCTGATTTCTCTAGAGTGCAGGATTCTGCTACATTAAGCAAAAGTTACGTGAACATAAGAGGGGCGGAGCTGAGACCAAAACACACGGCCCGAAACTGATCCATTCTACACCCGTTCTTTCTGTAAACAAACCTCAGATAAAGTTTGATTGCATAGCTGCCACTTAGACTCCTCTCTAGAACTGGGAGAGAGAATTGTTGTAGCTAAAAACTAAAGGAGGTTTCCCTATAAAAGGAAAAAGTAATCCTCCTTCAGAAGAAGTACTGACCAAAGGTCTGCTCCCCTCTTCTCCAAAGATTTTGATGTCTCCATGGAGAACTTTGACTTCTGAACGAAGGCGTAAAGAGTATTTACGCCCAGGACCGGACAAAAGACTCCCTCTCCCAAAAGAGAGACATTGAAGTTGCAAAGTCGGTTAGACAGAAAAGTCTTATCGGAGTAACTAACAAAGGAGGATTCACTAGGAAAAAGATTTCGCATCCATTCTTAGTAAAAACACGGACCAAAGGTCTGCTCCTCTCCTCTCCCAGGCTCGCCAGAAGTAGCAAAGTCTGGCTCCTACTGTTGATAGTTCGGTTAGAGAAAAAGCATGCAGAAAATTCCTTGCTGATTAAGACACCAAAACCTGTCTTTGACCAACTCTTGAGGAAGAAGAGAGAAAGGAAAAAAGGAGAAGAACGTATCTTAATTATGACCTCTGATTTCAAAATTATCCAGCCTCATTGCCTGTATCCCTTAAGAGACTCGACAAACCACCAAGGGGGCCGTAAAAAATCTCTGTGGGGCTGCCACAAGGTCTTCGACCTAAACGTGGCTAGACCTCCACCCTTGCTATCCTGGCCTATCTGATAAGGAAGCTGGCATCAAAGGTTTCTGTCTTAAGAAACAAAAATTAATAAATCCTTAAAGCACCATTAATGACCACTTGAAAACTCAGAGGGTGGGGAACATGGAGCAACAGAACTTAGGATCTTCTCCTTCTGTTAACCTCAAATAATTCAACAGGAGAAAAGAGATCACTAAAGTCATCCTTGACATAGATCTTATAAGACGTGGCGTCGTCCTGAAAGGACAAGGCGGCGATCGTCCTATCATCCTGAAAGACGAGGCTGCCCTCGTCCCGAAAGACGAGGCTGCCCTCACCCTGAAAGATGAGGCTGCACTCTCCCCGAAAGACGAGGCTGCACTCGCCCTGAAAGACGAGGCTGCACTCGTCCTGAAGGACGAGGCTGCATTAGTCCTGAAAGACGAGGCTGCATTCGCCCTGAAAGATGAGGCAGCATTCGCCCTGAATGACGAGGCTGCTGCATTCGTCCTGAAAGACGAGGCTGCCCTCGCCCCGAAAGACGAGGCTGCACTCGCCCTGAAAGACGAGGCTGCACTCGCCCTGAAAGACGAGGCTGCACTCGTCCTGAAAGACAAGGCTGCATTCGTCCTGAAGGACGAGGCTGCATTAGTCCTGAAAGACGAGGCTGCATTCGACCTGAAAGACGAGGCTGCATTCGACCTGAAAGACGAGGCTGCATTCGTCCTGAAAGACGAGGCTGCATTCGTCCTGAAAGACAATGCTGCATTCGCCCTGAAAGACGAGGCTGCATTCGCCCTGAAAGACGAGGCTGCATTCGCCCTGAAAGACGAGGCTGCATTAGCCCTGAAAGACGAGGCTGCATTCATCCTGAAAGACGAGGCTGCATTCGCCCTGAAAGACGAGGCAGCATTCGCCCTGAAAGGCGAGGCTGCACTCGTCCTGAAAGACGAGGCTGCATTCGTCCTGAAGGACGAGGCTGCATTAGTCCTGAAAGACGAGGCAGCATTCGCCCTGAAAGACGAGGCTGCATTAGTCCTGAAAGACGAGGCAGCATTCGCCCTGAAAGACGAGGCTGCATTAGTCCTGAAAGACGAGGCTGCATTCGTCCTGAAAGACGAGGCTGCATTCGCCCTGAAAGACGAGGCTGCATTCGCCCTGAAAGACGAGGCTGCATTAGTTCCTGAAAGACGAGGCTGCATTCGTCCTGTCTTGAAAGACTTAGCGCCGAGCATTAAGGCAAAATGATATTCATTATGCCGCTTGGCGCGTTCGGTTCCGACCAGAGGGTTCATAAGGCCGACTGGCGCTCTGGGACAAAAACCGAGTCAATGATGGTTTGTAAGCATTGATATTATCAGTGAGTATCTATGACTTATAGTATTGCCATTAAAATCAAAAGTGATGCAATGCGAAACTCTAAAAGCAGTGTAAGAATCTTAACGTTCAACGCTCTTTGCTTTCCCATGGCAAGGGCGAGCATTCTTGGGAACGTTAACAGGAACGCTCGCGAGGGCGTTTGCTCGTGAGCTAACGCCTCTCGTTTCCTTTCGCCGATCGACGTTCCTTCTCCCATGGGCCGGGGAGCTTGGAAGAGGTCTAAGGCTAGGAGAACGACGTCCACTGTGCTGAAAGAATCCAATGCCTAATTTAGCACTGAAACTTGCACTATTAAACTCTTACACAAAAGACCATAATTAGTCCTGCCCGTTGTGAGAGAACTTATTCTTCTGCCACGGGCTTGAATGAGAAAGCAAAATCGTCTCTAGTACTTGCTATATAAACTGTAACAAAATATTTTTATAAAATATTAAACAGACATTTCCATAATAAAATAAACTTTCAAACATACTTACCCGGCGGTCACAAAAAGAAAAAACCACCGGGCAAGAGATGAGATTAAAAATAGATGTTGAACACACTCACCCGGTAGTTACATATAACCACCGGTAAAATTAAATGTCATAAATACCTACCCGGTAGTTACATACAAACGCCGGGAAAGTTATACGTTAAAGATTAAAATGAACAGAAAAAGGGAAAACAAATGTAATCCACAATTAATTCAAAGGGTTTTCAAAAACAAGCGAGTTGTAATGATAAAAAGAACAGATATAGCAATAACGTATCAATATATATAAATGTAAACAATAGGAACATATAAATGAAAATACTACTAAAACTAGAATTCCCATATCGTTGTTGTTGGAGAGTAGCCAACACTTTAATTCCCATATCGAAAAGAACGCTACCAAGGCATGTTGGGACTGCATCGATAGTAACGAGTAACAGCGTAAATTAACCATACGCTAGTTCTATTTAATTTATGAAATTAGATCGATGATTTAAAGAACAAATACTAAATGGACAAATATTTCTTTAAAATTTTACATTAAAAGTTAAAAACTTATATAAGTGGAATTCCTCCCATTCTTTACATGAAAAAACATATAAAGAGAATTGCAAGTCATACAATGAAGATTAAGTCATACGACTGTGACGTCATAGAGTTGGCGGAACGTATTTCCGTCATCAGGATTAAAAACTTTGCACCTAAAATATAGTGCACAAACAAAAATTAAGTTTTCACTCATGATAAACAAAGTAAATAGTACAATAAAAATAACAAAACACGATTGCCAAATCCCTAAATCAGTGTACTTCACCAAACGAAGTCCAAAAAAGCGAAGAAGGGGAAAAGATTCGAAAAACTCTCAATGGTGGACCGACGATGTTTTCGATCCAGCCGGCAGAGATGAACTGAAGTCTTGGACACGGGAATGATTCCTTGGACCACCCTGTGACGGGTGTTACCACCTACCTCCCAACCACCACAAGGCGGTTGCCTCGTTTTGAAAAGTTCTGCCGATTTAGAGATATCAGCTATATATATATAACTGCCAGGTAAGTACTATTCATAAAAATGTTATTTTTATTAGTAAAATAAATTTTTGAATATACTTACCCGATAATCATGTAGCTGTCAACTCCGTTGCCCGACAGAATTCTATGGAGGGATACGCCAGCTATCACAATACTAGAAGGGGGTGTACTTACCAGCGCCACCTGTGGCCAGGTACTCAAGTACTTCTTGTTGACACCTCCTCAATTATTCCTCGGTCCACTGGTTCTCTATGGGGAGGAAGGGAGGGTCGATTAAATCATGATTATCGGGTAAGTATATTCAAAAATTTATTTTACTAATAAAAATAACATTTTTCAATATTAAACTTACCCGATAATCATGTAGCTGATTCACACCCAGGGGGGTGGGTGAAAACCAGTGTACAAGATTAAAGGATAGCTAAGTATCCCATATTTCATATAACAGTTATCTCAAATAACAATGAAATAATAAGTACCTGGTAAGGAAGTCGAATTGAACCGTTACTCTGCCTCTTTTTTAAGTTCGTCTTCCTTACTTAGCGCAGCGTTCCTCTTGGGAGGCTGAATCAACTCAAAGGTGCTAAAGTATACAGGGCTGCAACCCATACTAAAGGACCTCATCACAACCTTTAACCTCGGCGCTTCTCAAGAAAGAATTGACCACCCGCCAAATCAACAAGGATGTGGAAGGCTTCTTAGCCGACCGTACAACCCATAAAAAGTATTCAAGAGAAAGGTTAAAAGGTTATGGGATTATGGGAATGTAGTGGCTGAGCCCTCGCCTACTACTGCATTCGTTGCTACGAATGGTCCCAGGGTGTAGCAGTACTCGTAAAGAGACTGGACATCTTTGAGATAGAATGGTGCGAACACTGACTTGCTTCTCCAATAGGTTGCATCCATAACACTCTGCAGAGAATGGCTCTGTTTGAAGGCCACTGAAGTAGCCACAGCTCCCACTTCATGTGTCCTTACCTTCAGCAAAGCAAGGTCTTCTTCCTTCAGATGAGAATGTGTTTCTCTAATCAGAAGCCTGAATAGTAAGAAACTGAGTTCTTAGAACTTGGAAAAGAAGGTTTCTTGATAGCACACTATAAGGCTTCTGATTGTCCTTGTAAAGGTTAAGACCTTTTTAGATAGTACCTAAGAGCTCTAACTGGGCAAAGTACTCTCTTCAGATCATTCCCCACCAAGTTGGACAGGCTTGGGATCTCGAACGACTTAGGCCAAGGACGTGAAGGAAGCTCGTTTAGCAAAAACCGAGCTGCAAGGAACATGTAGCCGTTTCAGATGTGAAAACAATGATCCTGCTGAAGGCGTGGATCTCACTTACTCTTTTAGCTGTTGTCAAGCACACGAGGAAAAGAGTTTTTAATGTGAGGTCCTAAAAAGAGGCTGATTGGAGAGGTTCAAATCTTGATGACATAAGGAACCTTAGGACCACGTCTAGATTCCAGCCTGGAGTGGACAACCGACGTTCCTTTGAGGTCTCAAAAGACCTAGGGAGGTCCTGTAGATCTTTGTTGGTGGAAAGATCCAAGCCTCTGTGGCGGAAAACCGCTGCCAACATACTTCTGTAACCCTTGATCGTAGGAGCTGAAAGGGATCTTACTTTCCTTAGATATAACAGGAAGTCAGCAATCTGGGTTACAGTGGTACTGGTTGAGGAAACTGCATTGGTCTTGTACCAGCTACGGAAGACTTCCCCTTGAGACTGATAGATACTGAGAGTGGATGTTCTCCTTGCTTTGGCAATCGCTCTGGCTGCCTCCTTCAAAAAGCCCCTAGCTCTTGAGAGTCTTTCGAAAGTCTGAAGGCAGTCAGACGAAGAGCGTGGAGGATTGGGTGTACCTTCTTTACGTGAGGTAGACTAAGAAGGTTCACTCCTAGAGGAAGAGTCCTGGGAATGTCGACCAGCCATTGCAGTACCTCTAAGAACCATTCTCTCGCGGGCCAGAGCGGAGCCAACCAACGTCAGCCGTGTCCCTTTGTGAGAGGAGAACTTCTGAAGTACCCTGTTGACAATCTTGAACGGCGGGAATGCATACAGGTCGAGATGGAACCAATCCAGCAGAAAAGCATCCACGTGAACTGCTGCTGGGTCTGGAATCGGAGAACAATACAACAGGAGTCTCTAGGTTATCGAGGTAGTGAACAGATCTATGGTTGGCTGACCCCACAGGGCCCAAAGTCTGCTGCAAACATTCTTGAGAAGGGTCCACTCTGTGGGGATGACCTGACCCTTCCGTCTGAGGTGATCTGCCATGACATTCATACCGCCCTGAATGAACCTCGTTACCAGTTAGCTTTCGATCTTTAGACCAGATGAGTAGGTCCCTTGCGATCTAGAACAACTTCCACGAAAGAGTCCCTCCCTGCTTGAAGATGTAAGCCAGGGCTGTGGTGTTGTCAGAGTCCACCTCCACCACTTTGTTAAGCTGGAGGGACTTGAAGTTTATCAAGGCCAGAATAACCGCCAACAACTCCTTGCAATTGATGTGAAGTGTCCTTTGCTCCTGATTCCATGTTCCCGAGCATTCTTGTCCGTCCAAAGTCGCACCCCAGCCCGTGTCTGATGCGTCCGAGAGGAGACGGCGGTCGTGTTTCTGAACAGCCAAATAGACTTCCTTGAGAAGAAAGCTGTTCTTAAACCACGCGAGAGAAGACCTCCTCTCTTCGGAAACAGGAACTGAGACCGTCTCTAGCGTCATGTCCTTTATCCAGTGAGCAGCTAGATGATACTGAAGGGGGGGGAGGTGGAGTCTCCCTAACACGATGAACAGGGCCAGCGATGAAAGTGTCCCTGTTAGACTCATCCACTACCTGACTGAGCATCGGTTCCTTCTCAGCATGCTCTGGATGCATTCTAGGGCTTGGAAGATCCTTGGGGCCGACGGAAAAGTCCGAAAAGCTCGACTCTGAAGATCCATACCCAAGGAGACAATGGTCTGGGATGGGACGAGCTGAGACTCCTCAAAATTGACCAGGAGGCCCAGTTCCTTGGTCAGATCCATAGTCCATTTGAAAATCTCCAGACAGCGACGACTTGTGGGAGCTCTTAAAAGCCAGTCGTCTGACGGAGCCGGACACAAGATCATGGTACTGCTGCACAGTCTGTGAACTGTCAATCATGGGCAAGCGAGGAAGTACAGTGACAACCCGAATCTGTCTAGACTGTCTGGGTCGTACAGACAACTCCTTATCGGGTTGCTGAGGTTGCCGCACTGCGTCACAACAAGTCACTTCTGTTGGTTGTTGAACGTCTTCCCCGTGACACATTGACTCCGTAAACAAAAAAATCCTCTAACAAGGACTAAGCTTGGACTGCATGTCTTGCAACACAGCTCAAGGTCTATGGGAGCAGGTGTGGTAACAGACGGGATTAGCGACTGAAGTGGAACCATTACCTTCCCTGGAAGCATGTTATGCTTAAATAAAAGTCCATAAGAGGCTATGCAGCTAAAGGCTCCCTCCAAATGACAGAGTCCTCAAGGTAATATCAGAAGGAGGGAGAAAAGAACTTTCTCATCTACAGGGACCATATCCTAGAAAAGCTAAGTTCTCTCAGTGAGGGTTCACTGGTGCAAAAGCAGCAGACTAGAAGGCAACGTTATGAAACTGCTTGACAGTCTAGTGAGTTGGCAACAACCAAAGATGTGTGACTGAGAAGCATGCGGTAAGGTATGCAGAGCATGTTGTATGCAGAGTATGTTGTATGCAGAGCATGCTGTATGTAGAGCATGTTGTATGCAGAGCATGCTGAATGCAGAGCATGCTGTATGCAGAGCATGTTGTATGCAGAGCATGCTGAATGCAGAGCATGCTGTATGCAGAGCATGTTGTATGCAGAGCATGCTGTATGCAGAGCATGCTGAATGTAGAGCATGTAGTATGCAGAGCATGCTGAATGCAGAGCATGCTGTATGCAGAGCATGTAGTAAGCAGAGCATGCTGTAAGCAGAGCATGCTGTATGTAGAGCATGCTGTAAGGTAAGCAGAGCGTGTGCATGGCGTTTAACATTTCTCAGAAATTCCATGACCAGTGCTAGAGTGCTTTATGCATGCTTGCATGGGGTTTTAATATCAACATAATATTTACCTTACATTCATAACTCATGATTCATATTTTTGCCATATTTTGCGATATTGTTAAAAATATATTGCAAGGAATACAAATATATTTTTATAAGTAATACAAATAACCTCCATTATCATAAGGTTTGAAAATGGAGGTAAGGTATGCTGAACAGCAGAGTCAGAACGAGCTGGAACAACAATAGTTGTGGTTTCCTCTTCAAGACTCTGTTGAGGGAACACCTGAGGCTCAGTCTGCAAAGGCTGAATAAAAGACAAGCAGAAGGAAGGCGCATGGGTGGAGGAGGCTGACTCCTAGCATGAGTGGTTGAACCCAAGGGTTGCCCTTGCTGAGCGGTTGGCGGAAGCGGAGTAGCAAGTTCCAGTTCCTGTGGTGTGAGCGGAGCGCGATGAGGTAGAGGCTGCGCAGAACAAGGTAAATGTCTCGCAAGCTGAGGCTCCTGAGGCGCAAGGCTAAGGTGTTGTGGTGCTTGCCTTGTGGAGGGTTGAGCTCGCTGCAGCGAGAGCTGAGGAAACTGACTCATGGACGGGAGAGGTTGTTGTACCTCAACCGAGTGTTGCATCACTGGTGGAGCAGCAAGTGGAGGCGGAGGAAGAGAGGTATAATCCTCCTGATCCCATTGTAAAGGTTGCCTTAAGGAAGGCGGAGGCTGAACACCACTGGGAACAGCAAACTCAGAACGTGGCTCAACATCGTACGCCTGGCAGATGGTACTGCGATCAGGCGGAGCGAGCGCAGGCGGAGGGAGTGTAGGCGGAGGCGGAGGCGCAACACTCTCAGCCCGACACTCACGCATCAAGTCCGAAAGCTGTGCTTGCATGGACTGTAGTAGAGTCCACTTGGGGTCGGCAGACACTAAGGTCTGCTGAGGTAAAGCCTTAACAGCAGAGATCTGTTGCGGCAGAACCTTACTCCTCTTAGGCGGAGTGCATTCAACTGATGACTGAGGAGAGTCAGAGCTAACCCAATGACTGCATCCAGGTTGTTGAACTCTAACTTCGTACGTCTGGCATAGGTCTGGAATTTACGTTTAAGAGGTCTTGAGACCTGAGACCAGCGTTTTCTCCCCTATATTTCTTCTGCAGACGAGCAAAATAAGGGCTCAATCGTCTGCGGGTGGGAGTGACGGTCTCGGTAAGACACGCCCACAACCACCGAGGATACTTCTGTGCGCCGATCAAGGCCTGCTGAACCCTTTTGTCCTTCGACATTGCTTCTCCCCTGGGCTTGGGAGCTTGCAAGAGGTCCCGGACTGGGAGGACGACTGGCGCGCACAGAAGTACCCTCACGCACAACACTGACACACTTTGCGCTAATCACTTATCACTTTGATTTTCTGTTTGCACTTATTTCACTGAACTCGAAACTTTAAGTGGTTTGTACCTGAAACACGCAATTCTATCCTTTCTCAAAAGTTAGTAATTGCGAAAACAGAATTACAATGTAACAGAAAAATCTAATGAAAGATAAATAATTCAGTGGCTGGAAAGAGACTAAACACTAGATCACTCTAGAAACGTTTACCTTCTTCCCCTAAAGAGACTAGGGAGAAGAGCAAAAACGATAACAACGTTACTCGATTGAATGAAACGTTTATCCTCCTCTTTCTCCCTCCGTCTCTATCTCTCTCTCTCTCTCTCTCTCTCTTGACTTAGAACCTGAGAGAAGAGCCCAATCATATATATCGTTAAAACATATTATTGTTAAAGGAAAAAACTGAAATATTTCCCAAAATGAAAAGTTCCTTTATTAGGATTAAAACCATTAAGTTAAGAAAGAATGAACAAAACGCTAGACACGGTTACTCTTACTGCAACGTGAAACCGTGAAAATTCTTTCTCTATCGTAACGATAGAGCGCAAGTTGAACGTTCTGAACGTCAACAACTGCAGAGACAAAACAAAACGTTAGTTCAACTTTGAAAACAGTACTAGACTATCAAAGAAATTCTTTCAAAGACATTAAAATAGCATAATATGTTAACAGGTAAAACCGAAATGACGGGCTCAATGTTAATTAACTTCGGTACCAAGAAAAGACCGCCTACTATTAGGAAGGTCGAATATAAACAAATATAAAAATTAATTTTAATAAGTTTATAAAAAAAAAGGAAGTTAATCGAAGAGGCCTATAAGAGGCGGAGAGATATAAAATAAATCTATAATTTTTGTTAAGCAAAATTAAGAAAGAGAGTCTATACTCTCTTAGACACCAACACTTCCGTCTAAGGGAAGGGTCGGCCATTTAAAGGTGAAAGAGAGTTCATACTCTCTTCGTCACCATAATTAATCAAATAAATTCCAAAAGCTAACTAAGCTAATATAGAAGTTTCCAGTAAAGCGACAGCCGAAATCAAAGAGAAATACTTCACCAAAGTCGTGAAAATACTCCAAGAACATAGCGTATCCCAGAACGTCTTGCCGGAAGCACGACAGAGGAATAATTGAGGAGGTGTCAACAAGAAGTACTTGAGTACCTGGCCACAGGTGGCGCTGGTAAGTACACCCCCTTCTAGTATTGTGATAGCTGGCGTATCCCTCCATAGAATTCTGTCGGGCAACGGAGTTGACAGCTACATGATTATCGGGTAAGTTTAATATTGAAAAATAGAGTATACAGTAATCCATGTAATAAGTGTAAAGAAATATTCTTAATAGTTATTAATAGAATAAAACAGTAGTTATGTGACGACCAATTTGCTTAGATTCTTGTTCCACACCTATGTTATTTTTGTTTTTTTAGTGTTAAACAAATACAGTACAGCTTAAATGTTAAACTATATTTAAAGTACTGTACTTCTAAAATATTAAATTCAAGTGAAGTATTCCATAAATCCAGGTGAATTGCCCAGTTTATGTTAAATTCTACTTAGCATAATCATCAAAAATTCAACCTAAACCTTCATGAAAATCTTATATAATCCTAAAGTGCATATGACTAAGCAATTTTTTACTGACCACATACGCAAACCTGGAGGTTAAGGGGATCTAGCATCACCAGACACCCGGTTTCCCCATCAGATATACCAACAGGTTCTTGAACGCTATTGTCAAGGTGATGCCACTGACTTCTTGAACTCTTATGTAAGCCGGGCAGACAGTGAGTACACTCACTCAATTCTCACGAAGCTATAAGGGAATTCTTTCTTGTTCCTGCCAGTACTAACAAAGTCTTCGGCACAGACTCCTACTTAGATAGCACCTTAAAGACCTCACTGGGCACAAACGCCTAAACGTCTCTTGGCCTAAACGACTCTCTGCCTAAATGGATCACGGCCTAAACCACTCTTGGCCCATACAGCTCTCGACCTAAATGACTCTCGGACTCAAGGGATCACAGCCTAAATAACTTCAACTCCATGACAGTATAACAAGCACCGACTGAACATTCAAAGGACTGATGACACAAAGGCTCTCAAGAAGTTGAAGACTTTTTCTTTTATCAAAGTCTATAACTACATTAATAGTGGCAGCAGACAATAGAATATGGGGTTAAAATACTGTAATTGAAGAGATCTATAACTAAATGTAGTTGGCTGAGATAGGTGTAAACTTTCTTATTACCCTATTTGTCAAATCGATTTTTTTATGGGGAAAATGTTTATCTGTGACTGAAATACGATACTAAGAACCTAGTTATTCAATTTACGAAATATTATGATTGTGTTATCAATTTACGAAATATTATGATTGTGTTATCTTGAAAAGAATGAAGCCAGTTGAAAAGCAAACACAGAGTTGAGACATAGTCTTAGGGTAAACTAAGGATACAGTGGTCATAGGGGTGCCCACAGGGGGCATAGTCCTAAGTAGGGAAGGATAAACTCCTAAGTTAGGTTAAGGGGAAAATCATTTTGTGAGAGCTTTGATTATGACGATTTAACACTATAAAAGCAATATGCAATGTGAAATGTTGAATGCTCTCCAACGAGTATGATAAAACGACTGTGGGGTTCCTGTAGCGTGTAGTGTTCACCTGCTGCACAGGACCGGAAAAGAAGCCCTTAAAACTAAAATAAAAACTAGGTGGTGTTCTTTGGTTTCCCTTTCAGAATGTTTTTTTCTTTAGTTTTAACCTTTGAAATAATAAGACTTCTAAATTTTGTAAAATATGTTTCCCCAAATTACTTGCATCAGAAGAGTTCAAAGCAACTATAAATAAACTAGGAACACTATCATTTTCTTCTTTGAGGAATATGGTGCTCTATTAAATACTAACCCACATTTCAATTAGTGAACCGGTCCTTCCCAACCAATTACAAAGGCTCCGAAAGCTATTCGATTATGAGTTTCAATGTCAATCATTATTGTACTACATATATTATAAAATACAATTATTATTATTACTTGCTAAGCTACAGCCCTAGTTGGAAATGCAGGATCCTATAAGCCCAAGGGCTCCAACAGGGAAAGTAGCCCAGTGAGGAAAGGAAATAATGAAAAGATACAGGGGAAGGTTTCCCCTTGTTACTTTCACCAGCATTATCAGTAAACTATCTTATATAGATAGATATAGCTAGGCTTCTCTAGTCTACAGGCTATAATAAGTAACAAGGTTCAAAAGCCTTTACACTTTACAACATAAGCTTTTGAGCTACTTATAAGCAAGAGGTTCCAGCACTCCGTCGTGTGGTTTAGCGCCTTAATTTGCTGTACAA
>NC_090735.1:10141208-10153708 GCF_036898095.1 Palaemon carinicauda
TGCAGTCGACATCATTCTCTATGTTTACCCTGAAAAGCAGCAGTGATACTTATCCGGCAGTATTTACGTTATTATTATTACTGTATTATTATTATTGCTAGCCAAGCTACAATCCTAGTTGGAAAAGCAAGATGCTATAAGCCCAAGGGCTCCAACAGGGAAAAATAGCCCAGTGAGGAAAGGAAATAAGGAAATAAATAAATGATGAGAATAAATTAACAATGCATCATTCTAAAAACAGTAACAGCGTCAAAACAGATATGTCATATATAAACAATAAAATGACTCATGTCAGCCTGATCAACAGTCTAACTCTTTGCTGATCATTAGAATATCTTTATTATTTTAATTTTTAGGTAATGGGTTTAGTAAACAAAAACATTGGGAGGGGGGGGGTAAAGTAAAAACGTTTATGAGTTTTTTCAAATAACATCTAGGATCTCGAGTCATCGTCGTCATCATCATCATCTCCTAGGCCTATTGACGCAAAGGGCCTCGGCTAGATTTCTCCAGTAGAGAATAATAACTAGAAGGAAAAGAAAGGAAAAATAGACCTGTAAGATGCTGTTTTAACTGGAATGAATGAGAATTCAAGGACAAAACGACTAAATGACAGGAAGAAACGCAAACAATATTGCAATAAAAACTATCATAAACCTGTAAATCACTGCCCGATACTTTTCGCGCGAATGAATTTTAAAGGCGCCAACCTCTGCATTGGGTGTCGTTCTGTTATTAAGCAAGATTTACACAGTCGAATGGTTCGTTGAACCCGGTTGTCGAACCTGCTTGTCAAACGGTTCGAAGAGGAGAAGTCAGCCACAAACGCATAAGGTTTGTGGACAACGAAGCCCCGCCCACAAAAGTCAGGCGAGAACGGACTTTCTTCGAATCGTTCGACGAACGTATTCGGCAACCAAATACCCCGTTCACACGTTCGAACATCACTTCAAATACTTTGTCGAACCACGTTCGACGAACCGCTCGACCGTGTAACCCGCCTTTACCTAAGGCCAAGGCCTTGCACAAGACCATCTGTGGGTCTTGGACTCTGGTTGCTATCCCAGGCAACTGAGAGCCCATAATGAGACCACTTTTATTTTACTTAGTTGCAAATTGTCTCTTCCATGTGACCGTTAACCTTAAATGCTGCTGCTTTTTACCTTAGATTACCTTAAAACTTTTTCCAATTTCCTTAAATCTTAAGCTAGTGAAACCGAAATTACCTTAGCGTTTCCTTGAAACCACGAAAATTACCCCAAACTAAGGTAATTGCCTTAGAAGTTTAATTAAACCTTGATTCTAATGTTCTTCAAGTGCACCTAAAAGTCACAAGCGAGAGTCGTAGTTCAATGGGTTCCTTGTGTTTGAAACATGATCTTAGCCACTTTTATGTTGTCACTACATCACGAACACTTTGTCGTGGTGGAGGTCTCTCTCTCTCTCTCTCTCTCACTCTCTCTCTCTCTCTCTCTCTCTCTCTCTCTCTCTCTCTCTCTCTCTCTCTCTCTCATACACACAAAAACATGAAATATCTAAGATATTCTAAATAATAAATAAAATAATATATAGATACAAGTTATAAAAATTCCATTGCCTTCTTTGGTGGTATTTTAAACATACACTAGCGATATATTATGACTGCTAATCTTGAAGGCAAGATAGTCCAGAACACAGATTCAACTGTTCACTCCTCATGTGTGTGTGTGTGTGTGTGTGTCCTGGCCTGTATGCGAGTAATCGTATCCGTATTCCTATGTTACAGCTGCATTACTCAAAATTTTCATGTTTTACTCTACGCAATAAACTATATCGCAAGTTTTATTTTTGGAGGTCATAGCGAAGAAATTTGGGCACCAGCCACCCGTTGAGATACTACCGCTAGAGAGGTATTGGGTTCTTTGACTGGCCAGACAGTATTACATTGGATCTCTCTCTAGTTATGGCTCATTTTTCCTTTGCCTATGTATACACTGAATAGTTTGGCCTATTTTTTTCCATATTCTCCTCTGTCCTCATACACCTGACAACACTGATTACTAAAAAACTCTTCTTCAATGAAGGGGTTAACTACTGCACTGTAATTGTTCAGTGTATACTTTCCTCTTGGTAAGGGTAGAAAAGACTCTCTCTAGTCTTGTGTAGTGCCATAGCCTCTGTACCATGGACTTCCACTGTTTTGGAGTAGAGTTCTCTTGTTAAAGGTACACTCGGGCACACTATTCTGTCTCATTTTTCTTTCTCTTGTTTTTCTTTAAGTTTTTATAGTTTATATATGAAAGAATTATTTTAATGTTGTTACTGTTCTTAAAATATTTTATTTCAATTATTCTTTACTTCTCTTATAGTTTATTTCCTTATTTCCTTTCCTCACTGGGCTATATTTCTCTGTTGGAGCCCTTGGGCTTAAAGCATCCTGATTTTCTAACTAGGATTGTAGCTTAGAATGTAATAATAGTAATAATAATAATAATAATAATAATAATAATAATAATAATAATAATAATAATGATAATAATAATTTGGACATAAGTGCCCAACTAAAACCACGTATTAATCTCTGTGTCACAGCATTGTACATATAATCAAACGGACGACTGTGTTGCAAATCAGTCTGGGGTACATCAACAAAACCATTATCCACGTGACACTCTCTTTACAATTAGCCCCTTGTCTTATGATGAGGTCTGGTGACTGCCAGTAAAACGGTGTACGCAAGTTTCTTAAAGCACTTTGCATTTTGTTTAAGATAATTCGTTGGGTCTTGATGTTTATTTCTATATTTCTTTATATACAGTATATATTTTTTTCTCTTTTTTTTGCCTCTGATTTCTTTATAATCTAGTTTTTTTTTCTTTTTTTTGCCTCTGAAGTCAGTGAGGATAGGAGCAAAACGTTAAACTAATGTTTGAAAGTGAAATGTTCTAAAATCAAAATTATATTTTAGCCTTCTTTTAGACTTCAGATTATTATTATTATTATTATTATTATTATTATTATTATTATTACCATCATTATTATTATTATTATTATTATTATTATTAT
Organism: Palaemon carinicauda; assembly: GCF_036898095.1. Classification (NCBI taxonomy): domain Eukaryota; kingdom Metazoa; phylum Arthropoda; class Malacostraca; order Decapoda; family Palaemonidae; genus Palaemon; species Palaemon carinicauda. The sequence goes on from NC_090735.1 coordinate 10,144,254, forward strand.
TATTAATTGCTAAACTACAACCCTAGTTGGAAAAGCAGAATGCTTTAAGCCCAGGGGCTCCAACAGGGAAAATAGCCCAGCGAGGAAAGGAAACATGGAAAAATAAAATATTCTAAGAACAGTCACATTAAAATAGATATCACCTATATAAACTATCAAAACTTTAATAAAACAAGAGGAAGAGAAATAAGATAGAATAGTGTGCCCGAGTGTACCCTCAAGCAAGAGAACTCTAATGTAGGATATAAAACCTTTGACCTAAGACCTTTTATCAAGCTGCTTTATTACATGATTAAAAAGAGGTATATTCCAAACTCAAAAAAAAAAAAAAAAAAAAAATCTTTTGATCTGAAATACATTCTTCTTTGTCTACACCTTAAACTTCTATGTGGGGTCGATGTTTCCAGTCAGCGTTCTCCATCTACCTCTGTCCCCACACCTCATCACCGGTTAATCCCTTTGATCGATGATCTGAAATACATTATCAATACTTTATGAATGATATTTGTTTTCATTATACCGTTCCCAATGTCGGGATATGTACTATAAAATTAATATGAAGGTCCTATAGAGAGTAGGGTTCCCCTGCTGTACCGGACCAGGAAAGCAGTCCTTAAAGTAAAGTAAGTAACTTTGACAGGGTTTTTTTCCGCATACAATTTTAACAATACATCCTGTAATTTAATCCCAATGAAAGTACATCGCTTCACACATACCAGAACTGAGCAATACAGTTTCAGTACACCAGGTGGTCTAAATCACAGGACAGTGAATACCAAAAGATTCATAGAAAACAACGAAAATCAGATCTGGATATTTCTTAATTCTACGTCCTAATCAGTGTTACCAGATGGGTTAGTCTAAATATCCCCAAAAGTCATGATAAAAAAATCCCCAAAACCAACCAAAAATCCCCATATCCACAAATATATTTTCTTCTGATCCGGTAGGCTTTACTAATATAGAAATTACTCACTTTACTTCATATAAGTGCAAGCAAACTGATTGCAACTATGCAGGTTTACTCATCTGTGTTTCTTCATAGAAATTTGTACAGAATATCCCCATCAGACACCCCAAATCCCCAAATCTAGGGATAAATCCCCATATCTGGTAACGCTGCTTAGGACAGACAACGCTTTAACATAAAGATTATGATGGTGAAAGTTGATCAAATTTTCACCACCATAACCTTTATACTAAAGTGTAGTTCCGAGACGTATTTTCTGTGTTTCGAACGGCTCTGATATCGATTCGTACCGAAAATGTGTTGTTTTAAATCTCAAACCTGAAAAAATAAGTCGAAGCCTTTGGTTATTTCAATGCAGTTTGCTGAAAATGTCAATTACACTTCGCCCGAGTTCGATCGCCGAGTGCGCTTCGGGCGTTACTTAATAATGAAAGTAATAAATTATAGTATTAATTATCTTTTCATCTTCCTATTCAGCCTCTTAACTTTTCCTTCAAATTGCAAATCCGAGCGTTGAACGACTTCAGAACTTTCAGACTCAAATTCATAAATCAAATCATGTAGTTTATTATTATTATTATTGTTATTATTATTATTATTATTATTATTATTATTATTATTATTATTATTATTATTATCATTATTATTATTATTATTATTATTATTATGATGATGATGATGATGATGATGATGATAATGATGATGAGTTACTGGGGTTTACTGAACCGAAAGAAGAGTTTTTTCGCGAGTCCTAAACGGCTTTGGAAGAAAATCTTCACTGATCTCCGAATGGCTTCAGAAGAAATGGCCATAGACTTAGCATGGAGTTCTGAATGACCCTAGAACAGAATCTCTGAACGGCTTCGGAAGAAAACTTTCCTGGATTTCCAAATGCCTTCAGAAGAAACAACCGTAGATTTAGCACGGAGTTCTGAATGACTCCAGAACAGATTCATCCTGGAGCTCCCTGAACTGCACCTGAAGAAAATTTTTCGGGATCTTCAAAAGGCTTCAGAAGACATAGCCGTAGACTTAGCATGGAGTTGAAAATGACTCCAGAACAGAATTTTCCCAGAGCAGTTCTGAACGGCTCCGCCCCGATTTCAAATGACTTCTAAAGACCTGATCTCTTTTTTTTCAAACTAAGCATGCAACGCAGTGAACATTGTTAATGGCTATTTTTGGAACAGGGAGCCGACTGTGAGAATTGTGTATTACAACTACAGGATCAAAAGGAGGCTCTTCGAAACACCTTCATCTACAGCTGGTTTTGGTGGTTGATGCAGAAGTTGTCGAGCTTTGAAGAGCATAATGTACGCGCCTTGAATGATCCTTTGCTTGGGCTTTTGCAACGATGTCCCTAAATTGGAGACTATTCGAACTAAGGAAATAAGGACAGAGACAGAATGGTTCAACTGAACGGTGAGCAACGTGTAGTTCTTCAACAGGATAGTCCCAAAATTCGACACTGAAAAAAGGACATATCCAGATCGTATCGGTAAATATGTTGTGTTGCTCGTCGTTTACTTTAGCGTGATGACGTATGTGGAGAAAATTTATTGCATTCCTGTCTTTACCCATCACCCTGATGGACAAAGACATTGATGCCATCGATTTCTCTGAGGAATCTGACGAAATGAGGACACACAGCACTGAAATCTCTCTTGAAATCTAGAAGGAAACTGACGAACTAGCAAAGAATACGATGAAATCTCGAAGGAAATTGACGAACTAAGGAAACTGGAGGATGAAATATCAAAGGAAACCGAAAAACTAAAGAACTTGAAAAACTAGAACAGAAGAAGAGAACAGCAACGATGAGCCTTTAAACGAAGACGTAAAATAGCCTTTAATGCTAGAGTTAAGTCACCTTGAAATGGAGGTAAAAAAGTCCCTAATACGAGAAATAAGGCACCTCGAAATAGAGGATAAATATCGCTTAATGCTAGAAATAAGGCACATAAAAATAGAGGTAAGAAAAGACTCCAATGCTTTAAATAAGGCACCTAAAAAGAGAGGTCAAAGAGCCTCTAATACTAAAAGTAATGCACCTCAAAATCGAGGTCAAAAAGCTGCTAATACTATAAATAAGGCCCCTAAAAATAGAGGTCAAAGAGCCTCTAATGAAGCAATGCACCTCAATATCGAGGTCAAGAAGCCCCTAATGCTATAAATAAGGCCCATAAAATAGAGGTCAAAGAGCCTCTAATGATATAAATAAGGCACCTAAAATAGAGGTCAAAGAGCCTCTAATGAAGAAATGCACCTCAATATCGAGGTCAAGAAGCCACTAATGCTATAAATAAGGCCCCTAAAATAGAGGTCAAAGAGCCTCTAATGAAGAAATGCACCTCAATATCGAGGTCAAGAAGCCCCTATTGCTAAAAATAAGGCACCTAAAATAGAGGTCAAAGAGCCTCTAATGATATAGATAAGGCACCTAAAAATAGAGGTCAAAGAGCCTCTAATGAAGAAATGCACCTCAATATCGAGGTCAAGAAGCCCCTAATGCTATAAATAAGGCACCTAAAATAGAGGTCAAAGAGCCTCTAATGAAGAAATGCACCTCAATAACGAGGTCAAGAAGCCACTAATGCTATAAATAAGGCACCTAAAATAGAGGTCAAAGAGCCTCTAATGATATAAATAAGGCACCTAAAAATAGAGGTCAAAGAGCCTCTAATGAAGCAATGCACCTCAATATCGAGGCCAAGAAGCCCCTAATGCTATAAACAAGGCACCTAAAAATAGAGGTCAAAGAGCCTCTAATGCTATAAATAAGGCACCTAAAAATAGAGGTCAAAGAGCCTCTAATGAAGCAATGCACCTCAAAATCGAGGTATAAAAGCCCTTAATACAATAAGGCACCTAAAAATAGAGGTCAAAGAGTCTCTAATGAAGCAATGCACCTAAAAATAGAGGTCAAAGAGTCTCTAATACTAGAAGTAATGCACCTCAAAATTGAGGTAAAAAAGACCTTAATGCTATAAGGTACCTAAAAATAGAGGTCAAAGAGTCTCTAATACTAGAAGTAATGCACCTCAAAATCGAGGTCAAAAAGCCCTTAATGCTATAAGGCACCTAAAAATAGAGGTCAAAGAGTCTCTAATACTAGAAGTAATGCACCTCAAAATCGAGGTCAAAAAGCTGCTAATACTATAAATAAGGCCCCTAAAAATAGAGGTCAAAGAGCCTCTAATGAAGCAATGCACCTCAATATCGAGGTCAAGAAGCCCCTAATGCTATAAATAAGGCACCTAAAATAGAGGTCAAAGAGCCTCTAATGATATAAATAAGGCACCTAAAATAGAGGTCAAAGAGCCTCTAATGAAGAAATGCACCTCAATATCGAGGTCAAGAAGCCCCTATTGCTAAAAATAAGGCACCTAAAATAGAGGTCAAAGAGCCTCTAATGAAGAAATGCACCTCAATATCGAGGTCAAGAAGCCCCTATTGCTAAAAATAAGGCACCTAAAATAGAGGTCAAAGAGCCTCTAATGATATAGATAAGGCACCTAAAAATAGAGGTCAAAGAGCCTCTAATGAAGAAATGCACCTCAATATCGAGGTCAAGAAGCCCCTAATGCTATAAATAAGGCACCTAAAATAGAGGTCAAAGAGCCTCTAATGAAGAAATGCACCTCAATATCGAGGTCAAGAAGCCACTAATGCTATAAATAAGGCACCTAAAATAGAGGTCAAAGAGCCTCTAATGAAGAAATGCACCTCAATATCGAGGTCAAGAAGCCCCTAATGCTATAAATAAGGCACCTAAAATAGAGGTCAAAGAGCCTCTAATGAAGCAATGCACCTCAATATCGAGGTCAAGAAGCCCCTAATGCTATAAATAAGGCACCTAAAAATAGAGGTCAAAGAGCCTCTAATGATGTAAATAAGGCACCTAAAAATAGAGGTCAAAGAGCCTCTAATGAAGAAATGCACCTCAATATCGAGGTCAAGAAGCCCCTAATGCTATAAATAAGGCACCTAAAATAGAGGTCAAAGAGCCTCTAATGAAGCAATGCACCTCAATATCGAGGTCAAGAAGCCCCTAATGCTATAAATAAGGCACCTAAAAATAGAGGTCAAAGAGCCTCTAATGCTTTAAATAAGGCACCTAAAAATAGAGGTCAAAGAGCCTCTAATGATATAGATAAGGCACCTAAAAATAGAGGTCAAAGAGCCTCTAATGAAGAAATGCACCTCAATATCGAGGTCAAGAAGCCCCTAATGCTATAAATAAGGCACCTAAAATAGAGGTCAAAGAGCCTCTAATGAAGCAATGCACCTCAATATCGAGGTCAAGAAGCCCTTAATGCTATAAATAAGGCACCTAAAAATAGAGGTCAAAGAGCCTCTAATGCTATAAATAAGGCACCTAAAAATAGAGGTCAAAGAGCCTCTAATGCTATAAATAAGGCACCTAAAAATAGAGGTCAAAGAGCCTCTAATGAAGAAATGCACCTCAATATCGAGGTCAAGAAGCCTCTAATGCTATAAATAAGGCACCTAAAAATAGAGGTCAAAGAGCCTCTAATGAAGCAATGCACCTCAAAATCGAGGTATAAAAGCCCTTAATACAATAAGGCACCTAGAATAGAGGTCAAAGAGTCTCTAATGAAGCAATGCACCTAAAAATAGAGGTCAAAGAGTCTCTAATACTAGAAGTAATGCACCTCAAAATTGAGGTCAAAAAGCCCTTAATGCTATAAGGTACCTAAAAATAGAGGTCAAAGAGTCTCTAATACTAGAAGTAATGCACCTCAAAATCGAGGTCAAAAAGCCCTTAATGCTATAAGGCACCTAAAAATAGAGGTCAAAGAGTCTCTAATACTAGAAGTAATGCATCTCAAAATCGAGGTAAAAAAGCCCTTAATGCTATAAGGCACCTAAAAATAGAGGTCAAAGAGCCTCTAATACTAGAAGTAATGCACCTCAAAATCGAGGTAAAAAAAGCCCTTAATGCTATAAGGCACCTAAAAATAGAGGTCAAAGAGTCTCTAATGAAGCAATGCACCTCAAAATCGAGGTAAAAAAGCCCTTAATGCTATAAGGCACCTAAAAATAGAGGTCAAAGACTCTCTAATACTAGAAGTAATGCACCTTAAAATCGAGGTCAAAAAGCCCTTAATGCTATAAGGCACCTAAAAATAGAGGTCAAAGAGCCTCTAATACTAGAAGTAATGCACCTTAAAATCGAGGTAAAAAAGCCCCTAATGCTATATATAAGGCTCCTTGAAATAGAGGTAAAAAAGCTCCTAATGCTATGAATAAGGCACCTAAAATAGAGGTTAAGGAGACTCTAATGCTAGAAGTAATACATCTCAAAATCAAGGTTAAAAAGCCCCTAATGCTATAAATAAGGCACCTCAAAATAGAGGTAAAAAGTCAGCTAATGCTAGAGATAAGGCACCTCAAAATAGAGGTAAAAAAAGCCCTAGTGCTAGAGATAAGGCACCTCAAAATAGAAGTAAAAAAAGACTTTAATACTAGAGATAAGGCACTTTGAAATTTTATTCTGATAATATTCACTGGCCATATTGGTTTTGGCTAATTTTTCATGGCCGGATGCCTTTCCGGCCGCCAACCCTCCCCATTTACCCGTGCTTGGGACCGGCACCAAGTTGAGGCTGGCATGCCCACACCCCTCCCCTTCAGTGGCTGGGTTTTTTAAGAATTAAATTTCAAGGTGCCTTATCTCTAGCATTAGTCTTTTTTTACCTCTATTTTGAGGTGCCTTATCTCTAGCATTAGGGTTTTTTTTAACCTCTATTTTGAGGTGCCTTATCTCTAGCATTAGCTGACTTTTTACCTCTATTTCGAGGTGTCTTATCTCTAGCATTAGGGGCTTTTTGACCTCCATTTTGAAGTGACTTATCTTTAACATTAGGGGATTTCTTATCTCGATTTTGAGGTGCATTACTTCTAGCATTAGAAGCTTTCTGACCTCTACTTTTAGGTGCCTTATTTATAGCATTAGGGCCTTTTTTACCTCAACATAAAAGTAAAAAATCCCCAAATACTAGAGGTAAGGCACCACAACGGAGGTGTAAAAGCCCCTAATGCTATAGATTAGGCTCCTAAAAATAGAGGTAAAAAAAGCTCCTAATGCTAGAGATAAGGCACCTCAAAATAAGAGGTCAAAAAGGCCCTAATGCCAGAAATAGGGCCCCTCAAAATAAGAGGTTAAAAGACCCTAAAGCTAGAGATAAGGCACCTCAAAATAGGAGAGCCAAGGAACTGCCCAACACTAAATACAAACTACATTCCAGATATCCAGCAAGAGTGTATGTTTGTGTGTGTTTGTGTGTGTTTTGTGTGTGTGTCTTCGTGTACGAAATCCAATACAATGGAATCATACAGTTAATCGTCATCCATATATTAGCATAATTAATCTTCATTACAGTGTTTGAACCCATATAGATTAAAAGTTTAAAGGCCACTCATGAATGGCAGAGGCAAGGGACAGTGACAATGCCGTAGAGACTGACCATATATACATATGATCAACGCCAAAACCCCTCTCCGCCGAAGCTAGGACCAGGGATGGTCAGGCAATAATTGTTGATGACTATAGGTAGACCTAAAGGCTCCCACAAACACCCCCCCCCCCCCCCCATCCTTTGCTCACAAGGATTGTGAGGTTGTAGACACTACACGAAACTATCGACCTTGAGCGGGTCTCGAACCCCGGTCTGGCAGAACGCTAGGCAGGGACGTCTCCAATATTTCGTAATCTAATTACCTATTGATTATTATTTCATATAGCCATTCTGATTAAAATTTCAGTGACAAAGGCTTATTGGGTAATACTTTCAAGTCTTCCACTGTCTTAGATTAGAGTTCTCTTGCTCAAGGGTACACTCGGGCACACTATTCTGTCTAATTTCTCTTCCTCTTGTTTTGTTAAGGTTTTTATAGTTTATATAGGAAACATTTATTTCAATGTTGTTATTGTTCTTAAAATAATCTACTTTTCCTCGTTTCCTTTCCTCACTGGGCTATATTCCCTGTTGGAACCCCTGGGCTTATAGCACCCTGCTCTTCCAACTAGGGTTGAAGCTTAGCAAGTAATAATAATAATAATAATAATAATAATAATAATAATAATAATAATTTAGTTGACATAATTTACTTATAAGGATTATCATTCAAACATCTTTTTTCATTATCACCATCGTTAGATATATAATTCCGGGACTGACTCATAATACCATAATTTTGCTCATTAGTGTTTTATTTGATAGTTATCAATGGGGGAATAATCTCGTTTTTACTCTTTATATCATAAACTTTTTCTCTCTAACAACGAGGGTGAATGGCAGGAACTGGAAAATGAGCTAGCCACTCCTGTTTCCGCTTCCTTTGTTACCATCCCAGGAATCAGATCTGCTGTGCTTATTTTTTTTTTTCTTGCGTTGAATTCTGTGACCACTGACATCACTTGTTTACTGTTACTGTTCTTGAAATATTTTATTTTAATTATTCATTACTTCTCTTGTAGTTTATTTGTTTCCTTATTTTCTTTCCTCGATGGGATATTTTTTTCTGTTGGAACCCTTGGGCTTATGGCATACTGCTTTTCCAAGTAGGGTTGTAGCTTAGCTTGTATTATTAATAATAATAATAATAATAATAATAATAATAATAATAATAATAATAATGATAATAATAATATTAGTGATAATAATAATAATAATAATAATAATAATAATAATAATAATAATCACTAAAAATTATAATAATAATAATAATAATAATAATAATAATAATAATAATAATAATAATAATAATATGGGCTATTTTTCCCCTATTGGAGCTCTTGGGCTTATAGCATTTTTCTTTTGCTATTAGGGTTGTAGCTTAGCTGATAATAATAATAATAATAATAATAATAATAATAATAATAATAATAATAATAATAATACTCTCTGTTATATTTAGCATTGGGTGATTAGACTGACTTGAAATTCTTGTATATTGATATTAATATACAATGGCTTATTAGAGTTTGCAAACTCAGTAATATCTTATCGACGGTATACCTACGAAATATAGAAGAATAAAGAAAGCAAAAATAGAAAAATTTGAGGAATTACTCTCTCTCTCTCTCTCTCTCTCTCTCTCTCTCTCTCTCTGTCCAGAAGAAGAAGAAGAAGAAGAAGAAGAAGAAGAAGAAGAAGAGGAGAAGAGAAGAAGAAGAAGAAGAATATTTGAGGACATAATCTCTCTCTCTCTCTCTCTCTCTCTCTGAAGAAGAAGAGAATAAGAGAAGAAAAGAAGAATATTTGAGGAAATAATCTCTCTCTCTCTCTCTCTCTCTCTCTCTCTCTCGAAGAAGAAGAAGAAGAAGAAGAAGAAGAAGAAGAAGAAGAAGAAGAAGAATATTTGAGGACATAATCTCTCTCTCTCTCTCTCTCTCTCTCTCTCTCTCTCTCTAAGAAGAAGAAGAAGAAGACGATTTGAGGACACCATTCTCTCTCTC
>NC_090735.1:10159603-10164603 GCF_036898095.1 Palaemon carinicauda
CTAAGGATGGGGGTGGGGGTTGAGGAACCTATAGGTCTATCTGCTGAGTCATCAGCAACCATTGCCTGGCCCTCCTTGGTCCTAGCTTGGGTGGAGAGGGGCCTTGAGTGCTTATCATATGTATATATGATCAGTCTCTAGGGCATTGTCCTGCAATCTCACTGTCCCGAGCCTCTGCCACTTTTCAGTGGCTTAATGTTTTTCTACTTTACCATGTATTAGATTCAGATTGGGGATATCTTAACGTGGTGAAAGGGTTTGCGTATTGCCGTGATCAGCAAAGCTGTACTAGTCAGGGCCACCTATACTAGGTTGGCTTGCTGTGAGGGATCAGAAGGAAAAGAAACATTCCCTTAGGAAGTCAATATATTTCACAACGAATTTTGATAATAATTTTCAGTTCCCTCACTTCTCTTTGTATTATAGCTATCACACTATTATTATTATTATTATTATTATTATTATTTGCTAAGCTAAAACCCTAGTTGGAAAAGAAAGATACTATAAGCCCAAGGGCTCCAACAGGGAAAATAGCCCAGTGAGGAAAGGAAAGAAGGAAATAAATAAACTACAAGAGAAGTATATATACATACATATATATATATATATATATATATATATATATATATATATATATATATATATATGTGTGTGTGTGTGTGTGTGTGTGTGTGTGTGTGTGTGTGTGTGTGTGTGTGTATTTAGTGGCATCAAGTAAAATTCTCGGAGTAACATAATCTCTCCTTATTTTATTTTTCTTTACCAAGAAAGACGACGATACAAGTTTTTACTCTGAAAACAAATGCCTTGAGAAATAAAATAATATTGTACCTTGTAAATAGAACGTCATGAACAGCGCAATTCTCCCTATGAAGAATTAACGGTACTTTATATCTTATTAAAGCAGTCTTGTACCACGCCAGGGCAGCGAAGTCTCCTGATTGGTATGGGGAAGTAAAGAAGAGTTTGGCTGGAATACAAAGCGTTTAGAGAAAAGACATTTCCTTAGGATGGGAGTACCATATGACACAATTTCGCTACTCTCTCTCTCTCTCTCTCTCTCTCTCTCTCTCTCTCTCTCTCTCTCTCTCTCTCTCTCTCTCTGTTTTTTTCTAGTTTAAACTTTGGTAATTCTTTGACCATAAAATTCTGTTGCCTCTAATATTAAGATGTGAAGGCTCAATAATCAATTCGATGCTAAGTAGTTATATTTGCTATGAACTCAGTTATGTTTATACTGTATATATATATATATATATATATATATATATATATATATATATATATATATATATATATATATATATATATATACGTGTATATATATATATATATATATATATATATATATATATATATATATATATATATATATATATATATATGTATATATATATATATATATATATATATATATATATATATATATATATATATATATATATATATATATATATATATATATATATAGTAAATGTGTGTCTGTGTTCAGTGATACATATTGTAATTTCGGTCCCCCAATCTCTCTCTCTCTCTCTCTCTCTCTCTCTCTCTCTCTCTCTCTCTCTCTCTCTCTCTCTCTCTCTCTCAATGTCAATGACCTTTGCTGTTGTGATTCCAGTTTTCCATACTGAATTGCCGTCGACCATTTACTGCCTCTATTATTATTATTATTATTATTATTATTATTATTATTATTATTATTATTATTATCACTTGCTAAGCTACAACCCTAGTTGGAAAAGCAAGATGCTAAAAGGCCAGGGGCTCCAACAGGGAAAATAGCCCAATAAGTAAATGTAACAAGGGAACATAAAATATCTTAAGAATAATAACATTAAAATAAATATCTCCTATATAAACTATAAAAACTAACTAAACAAGAGGAAGAGAAATTAGATAGAATACTGCGCCCGAGTGTACCTTCAAGCAAGAGAACTCTAACACAAGACAGTGGAAGACCATCAAACAATCGGGCTCTCTCTCTCTCTCTCTCTCTCTCTCTCTCTCTCTCTCTCTCTCTCTCTCTCTCTTATAGAACGATGCAGACAACAGGTAAATCACAAACAATGTATGTATTATTCCTTTACACTAACTGAATGTTAGGCCTATACTGTAATCCTTTCATAATTACTGGTATAAAAATGACAAATAATAACTTAACTGTTTAAATTTTTAACGAATGTAAGTATCTATCGAGATAAGGAATAGTTAATGATGGGGAGATCTATGAGATAAAAATGCTGTCATGTTTAACAGCTAAAAAAAAGAGGTAAATAAGTACATTCAATTTTTGGTTGATATTATTTGCTATCTTTTTCATCGGTTACTATTACTACTGCTGCTGATGATGATGTAAATAGTGCTGATAATGATATATAGGAGAAGTGAAAATAAGCAAACGAGATCCTACTATCAAATGATAGGATTCATGGTAGGCAGCACAGTGAGCTGGCACCCGGTATTCCAGGAAAAAATGCGATGTATCAGAACAGCTGAGAGGTTATTCGCCAAAGCTCTCAACTGTGTCGGACGAGAGAGAGAGAGAGAGAGAGAGAGAGAGAGAGAGAGAGAGAGAGAGAGAGAGAGAGAGAGAGAGATCTATGACTCATCTGGCTGCTTACCATGACCAAGACAACACCCATGTCCCACTCACCAGGTCCAGTGTCGGAGAACCACAGAACCACACCTTCTCCAACTTGGCAGATAAAATATAAAAAGTTCTCCAACTCGCCCCAGGCGCCTCCCACTGCATTTCTAAGTAATTTCGTCGAATTGTTGTGGACTAAATTACCAGTGGTAGTGAATTTTTGAGTGACTGACTCATTCATAGGAAATCCAACCAGATCTGAGACCAGCTAAAGTAATGGAACTCCTGTTTTATAACCGCTAAGACACTGTTACTCATCGGCCTACATTTCCTAGCAATTTTTTTCTACTGAATATAGATTAGGTTTAATTTTTATTTTTCTCTGTTGATTTAATTCAGACTTACTTGGTTCTGATCACATCTAAGTGTATGATGATTCCTTTGTATTTTCAATGTAATTTCCTTTCTTAATTGAAGCTTACCCATCCATTCATTGAGATATACCGAACTAGCTGTTACTCATCAGCCTACGTTTCCTAGCTATATTTGTTTCTACTGAGTATAGATTATGTCTATGTCTTGTTTTTGTCTGTTTATATAATTCAGACTTACTTGGTTCTGATCACATCTAAGTGTATGATGTTTACTTTGTATTTTCAATGTAATTTCATGTCTTAATTGAAGCCTACCCATCCATTCATAAACTTTCAAGGTCGAGTCTCTGTTGTTCTGCACAACACCTGCTTCTAGTTACGTAAGTAGTAATCTATTTTCTTCTGCATAGCTAAGTATGGACAATCTGATACTACTCTCGATTTTCCTTAACAATAATAAAGAACCAGGTACACCCAGTGGCCTAAATATCTGAATAACAAAAATATCATTACCCATGGGTCTACAACATCTTGTTGTATTCTCTATGTGATTATTGAACGTATTTGTAGGACATTCTCTTCATATTAAGGTTCTCTCTATATCAATTTCGGCTAAGTTAGATTTTAAGACTTTATACTCTTGGTAAAGCCTTGTTCTCATTCATAGCACGTGGATGACCTTAATAAGTTGATAGTTTAACAAACACGTTTGTTTGGCAGTAGTAAGAGCCCGTGCTGTCATAAGACTACCTTCATTCTCTTCAATGGTAAATAGAAAAAATGTGCTTTTCAGTATAGTTCAGCACTGTTCACTGCGGTTCTTAGAATATCTTATTTTCATTGTTTATTACTTCTCTTGTAATTCATTTATTTACTTGTTTCCTTTCCTCACTGAGCTATTTTTCCTTGTTGGAGCCCTTGTGGTTATAGCATCTTGCTTTTCCAACTAGACTTTAGCTTAGCTTGTAATAATAATAATAATAATAATAATAATAATAATAATAATAATAATAATAGTCATTCCTGGCGCTGTGATGTCATTTTAACTTTGGCTCTTGGACAAACATCAGTTTTTTGACGGTATTGTACTTTTCAATAGATACTTCTTTGGGTATTGCTCTCGAAAGCTATTAAACTACTTACTCTTATCTATTCTCTTACTCTATGGCACGCACTAGATAGACATGCTTCTCCCTGTTCCTATAGTTAGACAGCATTTTAGACACAGCCCTCAAAAGATGTTGGGCCATACACTGTTATCTGTTTTTTTATACATAAATATGGTGTTTTCCTTTCTTATCGATATTGTTTCAGACACATCAATCAAGGTTTATTGGCCTATTTACTATCGTATGTTTTCTGGTTCCATAACAAGCATTAAACATGTGTGGTATTGCCCTTTTCTGTGCATAGAGTATATGTTTCACCATTTCAGTTGGTCTACCAAGATTTGACCACCTGCTAAATGACTCCGCGTTCGGAAACTGTGATAATATTTCATCTGATTCATCAATAAACCTGAAACTCTCTGTCCTCTTTCTGTTTTTGGGACTGGAAATCAAAGTTTCTTTACCATGATGGCACTCCACCATAATAATAGGGTGCTACCATGGCGAAGATGTGATGATTTCAGTTCTAAATGTAGAATCTAATTTCGACAGACACGCGTATAGTAGTTGAAACTGACTTATGCCTACATTTCTAACAGGGCAGTAATGTCTCTTTCATCCTAATTCCTTGCCATAAAAATCATACGTTCGAATTCTGGTCAGGGTAGCACTTTTTATATGTAATTCCTATCGGGTGCAAGTTGTTCTTAATATAAGGTCAAATCGATATCAATTAGTTGTTTGTTACTAAGAATTTAAGTGAATAAAAATTTCACTTGAAAATCATAAAAAAAAGTCAAATATCCACTAGTTAGTATTTCATCATAATGCTTTTAAGTTGAAGATCGCTCGATTTAAATTCATGTTTCTCATGACATGTAAAAGGAAACATAACAATGATAATGATAGTTATGACAATAGAATCTG
>NC_090735.1:10169603-10177103 GCF_036898095.1 Palaemon carinicauda
AATTTCGTAAATATATACGCTTCCAGTAGTAAAGTTTACGCATTGTGTATGCGCTTTATATATTACCATTGTGTGAATAGGTCATTCATAGACCGACCGATGCGTAAAGCGTATTCTATACCGGCTATTGCGTAGATCATTCAGAATGGTTTACTTCCTCTTTGCAGGTTTATGATTGCGTGAGAGTAAATATTTTTCCTACATATTAAAGAGCCAGTGTCTGGCTACACACACACACACACACACACACACATATATTAATATATATATATATATATATATATATATATATATATATATATATATATATATATATATATATATATATATATACATATATATCTATATATATATATATATATATATATATATATATATATATATATATATATATATATATATATATATATATATATATACAGTTTATCATTCTGTTCACATTCATCTCTCCCTGTCCCTCCGATAGGGGGAGAGGGAGTGTGCGTGGTCGAGTGTGCATTTTTATCAAAATATTTAGCTATAATTTTTGACAGGTCATGTACACTATCACAAAACTTGACACCACTTTTACGTTACCTTATTGACATGACTTTTTAGGACCTCCGGATATTCTTGAAATTTCGAATCACTTAAAGTTCATAATCCCAAAAAGTAACACTCCAGCGCTAAATTATCTTTTCGCTAAAATGAACCGCAAACTTAAAAAAATTCTTCAAGAGTTTAGAGCAGTGGTTCCCAACCTGTGGGTCGCGACCCCATTTATGCCCTGGGGTCGCCAATCGATTTTGAGCTGAATGGGAATGCTATATAAAACAAGGTGAAAAAACATGTTAAGACAGTTAAATAAAATTTTTACTAGGGGAGTAACACAACAACAACAGTTACTGGTATATTAGACCACTTAAAATCTTTTATAGAATATGCTGCATGTTTGCACAATAGGTACCATACCAAAGAATCTATATTTTCTAAATGTTGAAACATTTTGAATTCAATACTTTCTGAACTCAAATCGTTCCTGCAAGAGCATTACATCAATGGTTAAATAACTGAATGGGTTGGCTCACCTGTAGGTTAGACTCCAAAAATATTTCGCTTGCTCAGTTCTCTGACTTTACGGACACGTAAATCTCATTATAATACCTATCTTGGAGTACCTAGAGTGGTTCTTAGGATCATACTGTCATGATTCGGGAGAAAATGTTCCCTTTATCAATCCATGTTTTCATCCTACCATGAAACTTAATGTAACAGCCTGATGAAACTACTGATGTGACAAACTTTTCACAGCTTCTTGTGTATGTTTGGTATTATAAAAATAAAAAAAAATAAAGATTTCTTGTGTTGTAAGCCTTAGCAAATTTCAACTACAGCTTCTGATATTTCTTATTCAATTGCTGATTTCTTCAAAGAACGTTCGATCGAATGGGAGAAATTGTGCAGAGTTTGTATTGACGGGGCCCCAACGATGCTCGGCTGTAAGTCTGGCTTCAATTCCTATTTAAAAAGTTACTCCAGAAGTAACTGGGACTCACTGCATGGTTCATCGACAAGTATTAGCTACCAAGACGTTACCTGAACCATTCAAAGAAGTGTTTAACCGAGTGATTAAAGCTGTAAATGTCGTTAAATCACGGCCATTTGCAACACGGCTCTTAAAAGTTTTATTTGGAGATATGAGTTCAACGCATGAAGCACTACTGTTTCACACAAAGGTAAGGTGGCTCTCGAAAGGAAAGTCATTGAAGAGATTTTTTGATTTGAGAGGAGAGCTGCAAATATTTCTCGCTTCTCAAAATGCAAGTGAATATGAATCATTGTTTGGGAATTAATTTACGTTGTGCAAATTGGCATACCTGGTCAATGTTTCTGAGATATTTAATAGTATTAATACAGGATTACAGGGTAAGGAAAGTGGGATTATATTTTTGTCTGAAAGATATCGTCTTTTAAAATGAAATTGGAAATCTGGATCACCAAAATTAACCAAAAGGAATTATACATGTTCCCAATTTGTTGAAAAAAAAAAACGGCAAATGAAATCGATGACTTATATGGATTGATACAAAAGCATTTGGAAAATCTTACTGTTCAAATAAGAAGTTAATTTCATGATGAATGTTACAAATCTTCCTCCCTTACAATCAACCCTTTCAATGCCAGTGTATCTGAGGTCACTGAAGCAGCAGAAAGAGTTCATCGACTGAAAAAACAATTTTGAAGCTAAATCCTTGTTTGGTGAACTGCAACTACAAGAATTTTGGGAAAAAAGTTTCCAACAATCCCCAGTAATATCAGAAATCGCAATAAGGAATTTATTGCCATTCCCAACAATTAAGTTATGTGAAGCAGCCTTTTCCCAACTTCTTATCCTTAAAAACAAATGCCAAAATTAATTAAATGTGGAAGATGACAACGGAGCCCAGGATAGAATTCCTAACTAAAAAACTGCAATACCAGCCGTCTCATTAAGGTCACTTCATGAACATCGCTTTACATAACGATGGAAATTTGTGTTCTAATAATTTTGAATAGATTTACAATTGATTAATTGAAATTAATCATGAATTTACGGAATGTATAGTTACTGCACGAATAGGTTATCTATCATTCAATAATCGCAATATATGGCAGTTTATTGTACAAAAAGAAAAAAATGAATGTGTATATAAGATATTTTAAGGATTGGGGTCGCTTCCTGATTGCTTGTTCTGAAATGGGTCGCCATGTTTAAAAGGTTGGGAACCACTGGTTTAGAGAATAATTATTTCGTGTGATAATGGATTCTTATTTTATGCGAACGAAAATTTCATAGATAGACTTTGAGCAATCTCCGCGTGAAAATTAATATTTTATTCAAATAGATAGGGATGGTCTCGCATCAAATCAAAGGAAGGACGTAGGTGACTGGTACAATACATGAACATACGCTATCCAGATTTAAAGCGATGTCAGGCAGGGCAACCAATCGGGACTAGACTACTGTCTACCCCAAAACCTTCATAAAGTTGGCAACCGGGCTAACTTTCATACAAAAATGGGATAAAAAAAAACTCGTTAATAGCTCTAAAAAATGCAACATTGCTAACCTCAACCAATTTGATTAGCTTACCCAAAATATTCTGTATCGTGTACGTTTTCTTTCAGCAATAACAGGAAGTTGCAGTTTTCTTCATGTGGATCTTAGTGGCAGTGGTAACGGCAAAGCAACAAAGCAAATAATGTACCCAAAATTTTTAAACAAATAGTATAACACTTTATTATCATAAACCAATACTACTAATCTATAGAGCCTTATCTCGGGCCCTGAAAAATAAATAGGTATAGCGGTAATATATTTGCGGTATGACATAGAAGTGTATTTTGACTGAAAGAAAAAAAACTATCTTTATTGCAATGTAACGTTGAAAGTTTCAGTATTGAAAGTACACTTTTCTGCGAACTCTTTATCGTTAGTTCTGGCCTCCCCGGTAAAATGTCCGGTCATACGCTAAAAAAAAAGTTTCATTAAGAAGTCTTTGATTAACAGATCTTCAGAATAATCTTATAGTGTTAGCCACAATTGAATGCAATTACCTTTCTTATGAATAGTACTGTACACAACTTGCTATGTTACATAGATACCATGAAAAAAATCAAATTCTAACATTAAAAGCGCAGTTTAGAATGAAAGTAATTTTTTTTAACAGACGAAGCAAAAAATACCTGTGAAATTATTTATAAACAAGCTAGAATTATATTTAATAAGAAACAAGTTTCTTTAGCCCCCTTAAATGCATAAATCCTAAACTACGGATGTAAATTAGCGTGAGAAAGGATCTCACAATCGCTGAACTTGAATCGCACAATAAAAACTGGATGGATTGAAGCAAAGATACATAGTGTAGTATCTAGTCCTAATGACAAGCCAATAAAGAAATGATTAAGATATGGATCACGTAATTAGGATGCCAAGGTAGGTAGGAATGTAGGGGATATGAGGATGGAGGAAAAGAGAGAGCGAGAGAGGGGGTAAGGAAGTGAATGGGGGGACTGTTTGGGGGAGATGAGAGGAGAGGTAACAGCAAGTTACAAAGAGAGGCGAAGAGCACAGGGTCCTGTCAGTGTGAGTTGGGAGTTTGCGACGTTTAGGCAACTGTTGATTTGGGGATACTTTCTCTCTTCTGCTTCTTGATCCTCGTCTTTATATCAGCACACCAGGTATGGGACTGTTTTATTCTTTTGAAGAAATATAAACTTACCTCTAACCTCAGTTGAACTAGACCGTGTCTCAATCCTTTGGAGAGATTTCCTTTGATCGCTCCCACTTCTAATTAAGGTTTAGTTGCGCCATAAAGTTTAGTTGTTTTAACTGATTTCTTGACTGACTTATCATTTTTCAACAGCAGGAAAGTTATTTCCAGCAATTTTCTCCGGTCTGTAATGATAATAGATGAATTGTTAAAACGGTTATACCAATTCCAGTGATATCGTTCATAAACTTTGACCCGCAAACCTGAGTGTAAAATAGGCTGTTATCATGGTTTGCTTTCCAAAGAATTTAGTAATATCTTAATTTTTTTTTTCTTTTTAAACTTTAAATCCAGTTCTGGAAGTAGGTCAACAGAATTGAAACACTGCCAGGAGAGTTCTGGATGTAACCACTGACTGATAGGAAAACCAGTTTCAATACTTACTATTGTGAACTTCCTGTTTTCGTTAAAGTGATACAATATCCAGTGTTAAATTATGATTGATTCACTACTCAGTAACATAAAATTGAAGTCGATAATTGTTGAATGTTGCTATTATTTCGTAGTTTACTCTTATTTGAGAAGCAAAGAAATAAGTTAATATGGAACCTTTTTTTCTTTAAAATGTCCTAGCTTAAGATAATCTGATCGTTGTTCAAGCTGTTATTTAAAGAAAACAGTACGTTAATTGTACTGTTTTGTAAAATATTTCTATATTTATGCATTTTATTGACAACGAAGTAAAGATATGATTTATTATCCTCCCATTTTTGTTAAATTAATTTTACAGTAAATTTTCATATCTTGCTCGATAATGGGGCAAATGGGTGAAGATGAATTTTAGACGGAAATTTTGTATTTAATGTCAATTGAGTATATATATATATATATATATATATATATATATATATATATATATATATATATATATATATATATATATATATATATATATATATATATATATATTGTGTGTGTGTGTGTGTGTGTTATACTACTTTTTAATGCAATGGGTAATAATTATTAATGAGCTGGAAATTATATAAAATTTTTCGTAATAATTAAAGTTGACATTGAACAAAATTAGTTCCTCGAACCGATTAAGAAAAAGAGCTATTTTGTCACAAAGCCTTAAGGAATTAACAAAGAAATATATATTATCTGGTGTTTTCTGAGTTGGAAAACACTCTCGGGTTGGTAACCTTCTCTGCAAAATAAAAGTGTATGAGGTTGGAGAGTTTTTTTTTTCTCTTTTTTTTCTCGGAAGTGAATCGAGATCCTTGACATTGCTCACACCTTGAATCCCGATGTGCGAGTCACCTTACCACGTCCATGGCAACCGGTCCATTTCGTTATTTTCATAGAGTCCTTGTTAGTGCGTGGAAGAGAAGTTAAATACGACATTATATCCTATTTGGTTAAGGAATTGTTGCTTTTGAAGTGTACTGCATATTGATACTTGAATAATTACACTGATATTTATAACTCTTAATGCTAAAGTTTATGAAACTTCCATAGGCCTACTTTGGTATTTGAGTGTCCCATACTTCCACGGTTCTCATTTAGTTTGCCAGTCTAGATGTAGGCTTCTTAAGATTGCCCGGAGCTTCTCTCCGGACAGGAGCTTTTGACGGTGCGTCTAGCCCCTAGGTGGTTGGGATGTCGACATATTAAAACTTTCAAGAATAAACTTTAGACTTAAATGTTTTCCTATTTCTTGTATAATGTGCACTTGACAATAAACACAGAATACGCTAGGTGATACGCTAAATACCTATAAATGTGTACGACAAACAGATCTTGTAAGTCCTGTAGGGCACAGGATTCCCTTGCGTGATAGACCAAGTAAAACTCCTTAAAGAAAATTATAACCATTTCTTATTTTAGTGTAAGAGCATTTTACTGGCTTTTCATAATAGTCTAAACAAGTAAGTCAGCATTACGACTAAATCTAGTCGTTATTAGTTTGGTCAGGTATCTTCAAGGCATGACAAAAATGTAGTCCTCAACTACTAGGCCGATAATGATGGCAATTTTTGCTTATCGGTTGCTAATATTCCTTGACATTGCCTAATAGGATGTTTTCCCTATTTCCAAGGAATGGAGATAGAAGCATTAAAACTCAGAAAGTCCTTTGAGAATAAGATTGTTACCCCCCCCCCCCGACATTATTCTTGACACCAGCTAATGCTGAATAGATTTCTGGACAATTACTTTGATAGAACGTTTTTCCCGAGATTCGCAATTTCAGTGGTTAGTCATGGTTAGTCATCATAAAACTTTTTACCAACTGAGATAGCCTGAGGGAAAATCAAAATTGTCACTGTCTCTTGTATACATAAGTGCTGATTCACGTGCAGTGAAACTGAGCATCAGCCATTTCATGCACCGAAGAAGGTCATCAGCTTTTAGGCTGATGAACTTTCTACATCAGAAAAAATGAGTTTCTACGAAAATTTTGTTTTTCCTAACATACTGCGATCTACTCTTTCTAGGATACCTGAAGCTTCAGCGCCCCACGACCAGAAAATTTCCCCTCTATAGGCCTACGATTAGTCCAGTCACGTAAAATTAATATTTTTTTTTATCAGTGGTTGAATGGATTCAAGCAATATTACTCCATTGAAATATGAAATTTACTTACTTAAAACTTACTATTTGGTAGAAGATTGACCAACTTACTGCTTTTGATTTAAATGACACGATAAAGGTGTAATAGTTTTGGCCAAAATTATGAAAATTGGGCAACTTCAGCTAACAAGCAAAGAGCAGTTTGTCAGTATGTGGTATTCCTATCTGTTTTGCTCAGGAATTAAATACTTTATTTATCAGTGGTTCGGGAACGCTGTTTCACGATCTTGAAGTTCTACAAATTTTTTCTTAAGTTACCTTACTTCATCGTCAGATTTATCCACTGTATTAAGTCATTAATCCTTTAGAACTCCCTTCTACGGATTGTAATCTCTTAAGCTATCTTGGTAATCCCCACAAATTTTCCATCTTAATTTGATTTCTGGTTAGTTTTTCCTGTATTTGATCTAGAACGAAGTCAAATTCGAACGCATTCTTGGATGCGCCGTAATGTCGATGCAAGAAACTTAACAAGTAGGTAATATCTTTTTCAAAATTTTTCTTTTACATGAAAATAATATCTTCATTTTAGCAATGACCTTAGAATTATATATATATATATATATATATATATATATATATATATATATATATATATATATATATATATATATTATGTATATATATATACATAATA
>NC_090735.1:10179603-10217103 GCF_036898095.1 Palaemon carinicauda
CTTGTTGATACTTTGATTGTTGTCTGTTGGAAATGAACTTTATAAAGCATCGTAGCGTAGATCCAACTTGCATATTAGTTTCGTTTGCGTTAAAATGCGTTTTCTGTTCTATAAACAAAAATCATTAATTAACATCGGACTCACGCTGAAGGTTATGCCGCCTCTGCGTTCACCAGAACGGATTTTTTCGTAATTATAAAAGTTATATGAATATAGACCTTGCAGTTATCAGCTGTCATTTGACATGTGGTCCATAAATAACATGTGTGATGTTGACACTTTGAGATATTACATATCGCTCTTACAGGTCTGTATAATTAAAGGTGTGTGTTACAAAGCTGCTCTCGTTTATGTGTAATAAAGTTGTACGATGGATAATTCTCACAAATTAAGTTTCAAGATTAGCTAGTGGCAGATTAGGTAGTATTTAATTTTGATAAATGTTTAGTTATAATGACGTAATGAATCAAAATGCCCAGATTTCATATAGATTAATTCTTAACGAAGATGGCATTAACCTTTAACATTTATGAAAGTTTATTATTATTATTATTATTATTATTATTATTATTATTATTATTATTATTATTATTATTATTATTACTAACAGAGTTGCATCGCTGTTTTAATGTTAATGTTTTTGAAATATTTTATTGTTCATTACTTATATAGTTTATTTGTATATTTATTTCCTTATTTCCTTTCCTCACTGGGATATTTTTCCCTGTTGGAGTCTTTGGGCTTATAGCAACTTGCTTTTCCAACTAGGGTTGTAGCTTACCTAATAATAATAATAATAATAATAATAATAATAATAATAATAATAATAATAATAAAAGTTGAATGATACAAGCCCTTGAGACCCAACAAGAAAAAGGTAAAATAAAAAAAAAGATAAAAGTAAGAAATAAACTACAAGACAGTAATGATTGTGTTGAAAATAGATAAAAGAAAGATAAGAGTGAGGCAACAACAGTTTAATTAACCCTTAGACATACTTAACAGGTCTATTAAGTCTCTAACATACCTAATGAAAAAAATAAGAGCAAATTGCCAGAGAATTTGCTAGAACGTACAGCCAAGCAAGAGAACTTTGACCCAAGATTTTGGGAGGTTATGTCAACAAAAACGACCCTTTCCCAGAAAGAAAACTTTGGTTTATGTCCTCATAGAGGAGCTACTTCCATGGAGATAGTTATCAGAAACCACACAGCCTCCAAAAAAAAAAAAAAAAAAAACTTCGGAATAAATGTTGCCAGGCATTTACCCTTTTAAAAATAGATCTATTGACGTAAAGGATTGATATTACGGTTACCAACCCGTAAAAAAAAAAACAAAGTATAGTAAAATTACGGTAGTCTGTATTTTTACAGAAATATGGTCGAGAACTAAATTTTTAAGGTGAATTTCCTTTTAAAATTACGTTTTTTTAGGTTATGTGACGAAAGAGGAAAATTTATAAGGAATGTGACTGGCTATTAGATGAATGTAAAGTCGAGAAGGATCTAACAAAGCCCTGACCAGTCCTTGAAGGAACCCTGGGGATCCTATATCAAATAATCTGACCAGTCCATAAAGGAACCCTATAATTTTCTATTAGTAGAAACTCAAACGGGTGGCTAATGCCAACCTCTCTCTCTCTCTCTCTCTCTCTCTCTCTCTCTCTCTCTCTCTCTCTAAAACTGTTTAGTATGAAAATTACAAGTATTGTTTTCTGTATATTACAGTAGTAATAACATTCTCTCTCTCTCTCTCTCTCTCTCTCTCTCTCTCTCTCTCTCTCTCTCTCTCTCTCTCTCTCTCTCTCTCTCTCAAATGAGTGTCGGGAGGACAACCTACTACCCTTAAGATTGCAAATACTATATTACAGTGTCGTGCATCTGAAATATGTGTTTTAATGTTTTTAATGTTTTTAAAATATTTTAATTGTTCATTACTTATATCGTTTATTGATTTCCTTATTCTCTTTCCTCGCTGCTATTTTTCCCTGTTGGAGCCCTTGGGCTTATAGCATCTTGCTTTTCCAACTAGGGTTGTAGCTTAGCTAGTAATAATGATAATGATAATAATGATAGTAATAATAATAATAATAATAATAATAATAATAATGATGTAAGGGGGTATATAAAATAAGCTTAAGGGTTCAGCATTGTAATTTGAAGGATCAATTTATTCAAACTGTTGTTTTAATGCAATGCCATCAGAGTAAATATTAGTTGTCAATCCTTGTAATTGGCTAACCCTAAATGTATCTGATTGAATGCTTCCGTCTGTGAAATGAACAATGATGTAGATAGGAATAGATTTGTCAAAAGGAAATGATAGATTTCACTTTAAACCCTCTTATTTGACCTATCCTGACAAGTCTTCGTAGGATATATTGATGTACATATTATATTGGGGTAAAGTCTTTAACATCTGTAGGACCTGTAGAGAGAGAAGTTTTACTACGTGATAGGACCAGGAAAATAGTCCTTAAAGTTAAGTCTCGTTAAATATATGTTAGTCTGCCAGCCGTCCTACTTTCCTTCATTTTCTCCAATGAAGGTTATTGACCATTAACATTTAAACTCTGTTTGACATCTTTTAAAACCAATGTTTATTCAAGAGTTCTCTTGACTATCTCATGACACTCATTCTTCTAGATATTTTTAATTTGATCTTTTAACATTCAAAGTGTTTGACACCTTTTAAAACCAATGTTTATTCAAGAGTTCTCTTGATTATCTCATGACACACATTTTTATAGATATTTTTAATTTGATCTTTAACATTCAAAGTGTTTGACATCTCTTAAAGCCAATGTTTATTCGCGAGTTCTCTTAATGATTTCATGAAATTGTCATTTTTATAGATATTTGCTGCCCAGGTCTCTTAAAACAGGGTGTTACATTGTTATTGGACGTATAGAAGGTCCTCGACTTAAAAACATTCGGATATCAGGTTTTTAAAAATGTTGTTTTGCTTACGGCATTAAATGATATAATATTGTGTTAATACGGTATTTCTCTATCTTATCTTTGTTATGTTTAGTTGGATTTGCTCGTGTCTCCGAATGTTTTATAAGTTGAGAGCCTTCTGACACGAGAATAGTTATAGATGGTTTCAAACCATTTGAACCTAGATACACGTCTACTATAGGCTCTAGGGCCTTTAAATATGCAGCCCCGAGACTATACAATAGGCTCCCAGGAGACATCCGAATAATTTAAGATATTAAGGCTTTCAAGAGGAAACTGAAGACTTTCTGATTCCGCGAGTGTTTTGACAATAAATGAAGTTTCCTTATTTCCTTTCCTCACTTGGCTATTTTCCTTGCTAGAGCCCTCCGGGTTATAACATCCTGCTTTTTCAACTAGGGTTGTAGCTTAGCTAATAATAATAATAATAATAATAATAATAATAATAATAATAATAATAATAATAATAATAATAATAATAGTATATGGTACGAGATGCTAAGTGCCTTAGGATGCATATGATAAAATGACAGTGGAGGTCCTGTAGAGAGTAGGGTTCCCCAAGGTGGGGTTCCCCAAGGTGGGGTTCCCCTGCTGTACGGGACCAGATAAGCAGCCCTTAAAAGTAAAGTAAAAGTAAAGAAGAAAGTCTGTCTTCCTCGGTTTGAATATCCATCCCAAAAGGGCGTCTGCTCATTCAATCAATAGCAAGTGAGTCTCCTAGTTGGGATCCGGGCGTGGGAGAGGATGGAGGTGGTATAGGCGTGAGGGTGTGCCTCCACTATTGTCTTTTCAGGAGAAAGCATTAAACAATATTTATCCTGACCTTACCTTTATATTTTGCTAACATAAGTCGCTTTGAGGTTGTTCAAAAATATTGGCGAGAACATATGCCTGTTTTTTTTTTTCTTCAAAACTAGATAGGCTTTTTGTATTGTTGTATATATTGAAAAATATTGTGCAATACTGTATTATGAAGTTTATGGGAGAAAGCATTAAACCTTTAAGCATTTATCCCGACCTTACCTTTATATTTTGCCAACATAAGTCGGTTTAAGATTGTTAAAAAATGTTGGCGAGAACATATGCCTGTTTTTTTGGAAATAAATTGTCTTTTTGTATTGTTGTATATAATGAAAAATATCCTACAATACTGTATAGCGAAGTAAAAATAAATGAAACCATTACATACAATTGCTGTATTTCCGTAGGCTTGTAGTTCATATTCAAGGATGGAACACCTAGTGTTTATATAAACATGTGGTAGTTTACGTAGATAGTCTTAATATATTCATATTTATTGCCAGATGACTTAAATGACAAAAGTATGATTTAATGGTGGTCGTCTGTATGTTTTCATTTTTGTTGAGAGAGAGAGAGAGAGAGAGAGAGAGAGAGAGAGAGAGAGAGAGAGAGAGAGAGAGAGAGAGAGAGAATGTACGTCCACATGTTCAACAGATCATCGAAGTATAGATTTTTTTCAGATCTCTCTCTCTCTCTCTCTCTCTCTCTCTCTCTCTCTCTCTCTCTCTCTCTCTCTCTCTCTCTCTGGAAAAGGGGAGAAAGCTTTTTCTAGCATAACTGAATAAGATTGACCTTATTCTTCATCGGCTGCTTCGAGTAACCTAGGGAGATCAAACTTTCCTTGCCTTCAATAAAGTTTATTGCTAATATTTCTATTAATAAACTGAAATTAATCTGCCTGAGAGAGATAACGTTCTTGGTCATTTAATCCCTTACTTATAATTATTTGGGCTTTATCAAGTATTAAAGCTATAGCCTTCCAAAAGTTTCAGTAAATGATTTAAAAGGTTTTCCAATGCATCTTGGGTAATACCTTCCTCTTTAAATGGAAAAGTTGTTACGCCATATAGCAGGGTCAATGATAGCGTCCTGTAAATTCTAAAAAAATCATTATTATGAATTATTAATTACTATTATCATTATTATTATTATTATCGTTATTATTATTATTATTATTATTATTATTATTATTATTATTATCAGCTAAGCTACAACCCTAGTTATTATTATTATTATTATTATTATTATTATTATTATTATTATTATTATTATTATTAGATGTTAAGCTACAACCCTAGTTGGAAAAGCAGGCTGCCAGAAGCCCAATGGCTCCAACAGGAAAAAATAGCCCAGGGAGGAAAAGAAACAAGGAAAGATAGATTTATGCCTGAGTTTAACCTTAAGCAAGGAAACTCTAACCAAAGACAGTGGCACCACACAAGACCTAGAATGGGTTGATTTTGGAGATATCTTCTACTTTACTTTACTTTAATTTAAGGGCTGCTTATTTGGTCCTGTACAGCAAGGGAACCCTATTCTCTACAAGACCTCCACGGTCGTTTTATGATGTTCATTCGGGGGCATTTAACATTCCACAATGCGTTATTATTCGGTTAATGTTTCATCATCAGTGAGAGCTGCTGTAAATAAAAAATATTCGTTTTGGATAATCTGTTCGAGACTATTATTATTATTATTATTATTATTATTATTATTATTATTATTATTATTATTATTATTATTATTATTATTATTATTATTATTATTAGCTAAGCTACAATCCTAGTTGGAAAAGCAAGATACTATAAGCCCAAGGGCTGCAACAGGGACAAATAGCCCAGTGAGGAAAGGGGATAAGGAAATAAATAAACGATATAAGAAGCAATGAAGAATTAAAATTAAAACATTTTAAAAACATTAACAACATTAACACAGACATTTGATATGTAAACTATAAAAGGACTTATGTTAGCCTGTTCAAATATAAAAAACATTTGCTGGGAGTTCGAACTTTCATATAAATGACAGAATTTGAATTCACTTTTATTTTTTGTTTTCTAAAGATTTTATTTCTCCACAGAATGAGGACAAGCGGAACTGCCCTGGTGTTCGTCGGGCTGTTGGTTGGGATAGTCGGAGCCCATGACTGGGGCTGGGGGTCCTGTCCAGTGATTCCGGCGAAGGCAAAGTTGAATGTGGATAAGGTGGGTTTTTTCTCAATGGGTTAATTCAATCGAAGACTGGCTTTAATGACTTAGGATTATCAAAAAATTCAACTTATTTAACTTAGAACTTTATATTATTGTATCATATTTTCCGGCGAAGGCAAAGTTGAATGTGGATAAGGTAAGTGTTCCTCTCTTTTGGTGTAATTAAACGGAAAACTGGCTTTCAAAAGTTAAAAGGATTATTCAAAAATTTAACTTAGAACTTTATATTATTTTTTGTATCAAATGTTTTTAGGCGAAGGCAAAGTTGAATGTGGATAAGGTGGGTTTTTTCTCTATGGGTTAATTCAATCGAAGACTGGCTTTAATGACTTGAAGGATTATTCAATAATTTAACTTATTTGATTTAGAACTTTATATTATTTATTGTATCATATTTTCCGGCGAAGACAAAGTTGAACGTGGATAAGGTTAGTGTTTATCTCTTTGGGTTAGTTAATTAAGTTGAACACTGGCTTTCAAGACTTGAGAAGATTATTCAAAAATTTAACTTATTTAACTTAGAACTTTTATATTATCTTTTGTATCCGGTATTTTTCGTCGAAGGCAAAGTTGAATGTGGATAAGGTGAGTGTTTCTCTCTTTGGGTTAGTTAAAATGAACACTGGCTTTCAAGACTTGTTGTTTCAGATTACCTGGGACTTACGCCCAGGCACGGGCTCTTGCACACTTGCAGCCTGTAGGCGTGTTTTGGGTTTGTATGTAGTTTGCGGTATGGAATAACCTGCAACCTTTATTTGTAGGTGGTTAGGGATACAGTATGGAATAACCTGCAACCTTTATTTGTAGGTGGTTAGGGATACAGTATGGGATAATCTGCAACCTTTATTTGTAGGTGGTTAGGGATACAGTATGGGATAATCTGCAACCTTTATTTGTAGGTGGTTAGGGATACAGTATGGAATAACCTGCAACCTTTATTTGTAGGTGGTTAGGGATACAGTATGGGATAATCTGCAACCTTTATTTGTAGGTGGTTAGGGATACAGTATGGGATAATCTGCAACCTTTATTTGTAGGTGGTTAGGGATACAGTATGGGATAATCTGCAACCTTTATTTGTAGGTGGTTAGGGATATGGGATAATCTGCAACTTTTATTAATTGCCAATTTTCAAAACTTGAAAGGATTATTCAAAAATTTCACTTCGAACTTTATATCAATTATCGTATCAGATATTTTCTAGTTATTGTTTATTTCGAAGCATGTGATGGCCTTTGAAGCCCATCAATTTTTTTTTAACCTATAATACTGAAAATTAAATGTATTAAATGTATAAGGATTCTTTAACTAGTAATAATTCAAAGTAGGCTTATGCATTCTTATAATTAATGGCTTTAGGTATTTCTACAAAAGGCAAATTTCGTAATATGTAATATATACGTCAGTTGATTAATACAATGTTAAATCCTTAGCTTTGTAAGATATATTCATTACTAACACTAATGCATATTTATAATTGTACTGCCGATAATTCATTAACATTATATATTTGCCTTCACACCAAAATTCACTATAAAACTGTCTTCTTGCAGTTTCTTATGGGAAGACTTGGCGGTAAACTTCTGTAATTTAGATAATTGTATTTTGTGGTAATTGCTGAGCAGCAAATTTCAATTAGCTGTTATATTGGCTACTAATATTTGCCATTAGCTATAAAAAGACCATAATATTAAGATAAAATCGATTTGCATTTTTGAACATGCGTATTTGCAAAGATAACATTGACATTTTTATTAGCTCATGTTTACGCATTTTCTAAGCGTTTGTTTGTGTCTCTCATCATCATCATCTGTGCCTATTGACGCAAAGGGCCTCGGTTAGATTTCGCCAGTCGTCTCTATCGCGAGCTTTTAAATCAATATTTCTCAATTAATCATCTACTTCACTCTAAATAGTCCTCAGCCATGTAGGCCTTGGTCTTCCAACTTTTCTAGTGCCTTGTGGAGCCCCGTTAAAGGTATCATGCCCATACCACCTCCGTCTACCCCTCACCATGACCATATCCACATGTGTATCTAGATTAATATGATAACGGCGCATATGAATAAAAGGTGCGCAGTTTTATAAGTCTTAAAGACCATTTTATGAATGAGATGTATGGAGTTCTTTTTCGTGTAAGCATAAGTGTTTGTAAATAGTGTCAGAATTTAGTTGATTTTCTTATCCATAGTATTTTTATGTTTTGTTTTTGTTTTATATATTGGCCTTTTTCCCAATGGTTGAAAGTCTGGAGATATGATATTTTAGCTTAAGTAAGGGAGCCTCGTATAACGAGCTGTCAAGGTAGAATAACAGCATTAGTAGGATAGAGAGAGAGGAGAGAGAGAGAGAGAGAGAGAGAGAGAGAGAGAGGAGAGAGAGAGAGAGAGAGAGAGAGAGAGAGAGAGAGAGAATGAATGAATGAATGAATGTGTACGAGTTACTCATTGATGAAAAGTAAATGAAATACTTTATACAGCTTGCTAAATTACTCTGTAATTATCGTGACTTTCTCTTAGACCTAAACTCATTCGAATGTCATCGTAATAGAATTTGTAAATTTCACCATAAAAAATCATTGGTACGATCTGCCACTGATCACAATGGCGCTCGAATAAGGTCAATAAGCTGACTGAATGGAAGGGTAATATTTTTTTTTTTTTTTTTTTTTTTTTTTTTATGGAGATGCAATATTTCCAGAATGTTTATCACTAAGGATCCGTTGATGTTTGAAGTTTGATATTTATTCAATGGCGATCGTAAATATTCTTCGCTCGTCCGTGTGCAAGTACAGATAAAGAGGTCACCGCCAGAGGCTGAGTCCAGAGTGAGTGATGACACGTCCACAGGAAATGATGACAGATTATTAACGAGAGAGAGAGAGAGAGAGAGAGAGAGAGAGAGAGAGAGAGAGAGAGAGAGAGAGAGAGAGAGAGAGTTGCGACACTTTTAAAGATAGACTGATATTCTATCGAAGGTGATTGACTCGTATTCTTGACCAGAAGAAATTTTGATCGCTCGCTTCATCTTTCAGTACAAGATTCAAAGCATCGCCATAGTTAGTTTACATTTCATACATAGATAAGTCTTATAAATATAATATATTAACAAGTATTAATATTCAATTATCAAACGAGCAAATCGTCGTTATCAAAGGGACGATAGATCATAGAGGGCTGTTTACATTTCATACAGATCTAGTCTTCTAAAAACAATTTTGATTTATTACAAGATGGATCTCCCTGCTAAAGAAATTTAGCTTTTAATATATTAACAAGTATCAATACTCAATGATTAAAACGAGCAAACCGTCATTATCAAAGGGACGATAGATCACAGAGGACTAGTGTAGAAGGAACTACTGCCAGGGACCCCCTGGCCGCGGTCGAGTTCTGAGTAATGGGCGACTTCCGTAGAACGTAGTTGGTCTTCATCAAAGGGACGTAGAAGTGACCGTTTGCTTTGATGCGAATTTTCTTTTGTGGGGAAATTGAGGGTATGACGAGTTAGCGCCAACGTCCGACCGTACAGTGACGTACCTATTCACAAGTCAAACCGGACGCTAACGGGAACATGCGTACGTTAAACGCAAGCACAAACGTACGTATAAAAGACTGCCTTTGCAATGGTTACCTAGTACGTTAAACGCAAGCACAAACGTACGTATAAAATACTGCCTTTGCAATGGTTACCTATTCACAAGTCAAACCGGACGCTAACGGGAACATGCGTACGTTAAACGCAAGCACAAACGTACGTATAAAAGACTGCCTTTGCAATGGTTACCTAGTACGTTAAACGCAAGCACAAACGTACGTATAAAAGACTGCCTTTGCAATGGTTACCTAATACGTTAAACGCAAGCACAAACGTACGTATAAAAGACTGCCTTTGCAATGGTTACCTAGTACGTTAAACGCAAGCACAAACGTACGTATAAAATACTGCCTTTGCAATGGTTACCTATTCACAAGTCAAACCGGACGCTAACGGGAACATGCGTACGTTAAACGCAAGCACAAACGTACGTATAAAAGACTGCCTTTGCAATGGTTACGTAGTACGTTAAACGCAAGCACAAACGTACGTATAAAAGACTGCCTTTGCAATGCTTACCTAGTACGTTAAACGCAAGCACAAACGTACGTATAAAAGACTGCCTTTGCAATGGTTACCTAGTACGTTAAACGCAAGCACAAACGTACGTATAAAAGACTGCCTTTGCAATGGTTACCTAGTACGTTAAACGCAAGCACAAACGTACGTATAAAATACTGCCTTTGCAATGGTTACCTATTCACAAGTCAAACCGGACGCTAACGGGAACATGCGTACGTTAAACGCAAGCACAAACGTACGTATAAAAGACTGCCTTTGCAATGGTTACCTAGTACGTTAAACGCAAGCACAAACGTACGTATAAAATACTGCCTTTACAATGGTTACCTATTCACAAGTCAAACCGGACGCTAACGGGAACATGCGTACGTTAAACGCAAGCACAAACGTACGTATAAAAGACTGCCTTTGCAATGGTTACCTAGTACGTTAAACGCAAGCACAAACGTACGTATAAAAGACTGCCTTTGCAATGGTTACCTAGTACGTTAAACGCAAGCACAAACGTACGTATAAAAGACTGCCTTTGCAATGGTTACCTAGTACGTTAAACGCAAGCACAAACGTACGTATAAAAGACTGCCTTTGCAATGGTTACCTAGTACGTTAAACGCAAGCACAAACGTACGTATAAAATACTGCCTTTGCAATGGTTACCTATTCACAAGTCAAACCGGACGCTAACGGGAACATGCGTACGTTAAACGCAAGCACAAACGTACGTATAAAAGACTGCCTTTGCAATGGTTACCTAGTACGTTAAACGCAAGCACAAACGTACGTATAAAAGACTGCCTTTGCAATGGTTACCTAGTACGTTAAACGCAAGCACAAACGTACGTATAAAATACTGCCTTTGCAATGGTTACCTATTCACAAGTCAAACCGGACGCTAACGGGAACATCCGTACGTTAAACGCAAGCACAAACGTACGTATAAAAGACTGCCTTTGCAATGGTTACCTAGTACGTTAAACGCAAGCACAAACGTACGTATAAAATACTGCCTTTGCAATGGTTACCTATTCACAAGTCAAACCGGACGCTAACGGGAACATGCGTACGTTAAACGCAAGCACAAACGTACGTATAAAATACTGCCTTTGCAATGGTTACCTATTCACAGGTCAAACCGGACGCTAACGGGAACATGCGTACGTTAAACGCAAGCACAAACGTACGTATAAAAGACTGCCTTTGCAATGGTTACCTATTCACAGGTCAAACCGGACGCTAACGGGAACATGCGTACGTTAAACGCAAGCACAAACGTACGTATAAAAGACTGCCTTTGCAATGGTTCCCGTCAGACGTACGTCTACTGCATACGGCCTATGCTTTACTCGACAGAGCAAAAAATGGTAATTTCGGCTTACGGGAGCAAGATACGTGAATGTGTGATCCCAGCATAACATTATTTCTCTTTTTGTTTATTTATCTCCTGATTTCCTTTCCTCACCGAGTTGTTTTTCTTGTTGGGACTTTTAAGCACCATGCTTGACCAAGTAATTTGAGTATACAGAGAATGGAAGACTGATCAGCATACTAATAAAATATTTCAGCTTCCACGTTCTTCGTTCTTGATATATAAGTTCGATAGAAAAAGCTGGAAAATAGACCTTTTTAGTATATAAAAAAAGAAAAAAAAACTTATCCCATTACTTTCCTTATGTATGGGGTGCGTTAGAGTAACTTTATTGATGAGATAAAGTTTAAAGTGTCTGGTTCCAGTTTCGTCAGAATAGATGCTCACTAGAACATCAGCTGCGCAAGCCCAAACCCCCGCCATAGTGCCCAACCATAGCAGTGTCCTCGCCAGTAAACAGTTTAAACTTGCGGTCTCGGGGAGGGATCAATCTGCTGTCATGCGAATGCTAGGCGAATACGTTGCCATTGTACTAGCCTGGTGGCTGTACAGTTGCCTTAATGAATTTTGGTACCCGGCACTACAAGCTAATGGGTGACATTTTTAGTACTAGTAGTAGTAGTAGTAGTAGTAGGAAAGCGGGATACTGCTACCCCAAATCCATGCATCAATATTTTTGGTTTAAGTATATCCCTGTACTTTAGCTGTAATAGCAAATCTCCAAACTTCCATCCATTTGGAAATTTGCCAAATCCAAAAGTCCAAAACAAAGAACATTAAAGTAGTTTGGATAAGAAAATAACGTTTAATTCCTTGTAACACCCAGGCATTTCTTTGGTAACAGTACGCACTCGTGTAAAAACAGTTGAACCAAAATAAAGAAATTGAAAGATATAAACTTGTTACGTTCACTGTAAAAAAAAAAAAAGAAAAAAAAAAGCGTAATTTTAATACGAAATGCTACGTAAAAGTGTACTGTTCTGAGCCGTATTTCAGTAAAATACAAGAGACCCTAATTTCTACCCAACTTTATTATCTTTTACGAGTTGATGGCGTAATATCACTCCTTAACTCCTATATATCCCTTATTAAAACTATAAATGTCTGGAAATATTTATTCCAGGATTTTTACCGATTTTTATGGCAAATTTTGAAGTGTTTTATAATGTGAAATATTGAAATTGGTTTTCTGCTTTTCAGTTCTTCGGTCTTTGGTATTTCATCGGTTTTTTTTTCAATTTTATTTATTTATTTATTTTTTTTTTTGGTTTTTCATCGGTCTCTGGTATGTCATCTGTTTTTCTTTTCAGTTCCCCGCTCTGGTATGTCATGTTTTTTATTTAATTTTGTTCTTTCGTTTTTCATTGGTCCCTGGTATATCATGTTTTTTTTTTTTTTCAGTTTATCGCTCTGGTATGTCATATTTTTTTTTATTTGGTTTTTGGTTTTTCATCGGTCTCTTTTTTTTTTTTTTTTTTTTTTTAGTTCATCGCTATGATATGTCATGTTTTTTTTTTTTTTTTTTTTTATTTTATTTTGGTTTTTGTTTATTCATTGGTCTCTGGTATGGCATCTGTTTTTTTCCCCCGTTCATCACTCTGGTATGTCATGTTTTTTTATTTTGTTTTTGGTTTTTCATCGGTCTCTGGTATGTCATCTGTTTTTCTTTTCAGTTCCTCGTTCTGGTATGTCATGTTATTTTTTCTTCTTTATTTTTTCATCGGTCTCTGGTATATCATCTAGTTTTTTTTTTTTCTTGTTTCAGTTCATCGGTCTCTGGTATGTCATCGAGCTGTTTGATTCCTCTTCAACGTGCCAGACCTTGAATTACACTAGAATGTCCGAAACCCAGCTGTCTGTGACGAAAAGCCGACAGTTCTACATTCTCGACAGCTTGAGTATCGACCATGCGAATACTTACAAGGGAAAACTCGACATCCCGAATGAAGATAACGCTGGCAAAATGAGGGTGAAGTGGCCTCTCAGTAAGTAGAGAGAGAGAGAGAGAGAGAGAGAGAGAGAGAGAGAGAGGGGGGGAAAGTAAGCAAGCGAGAGAGAGAGAGAGAGAGAGAGAGAGGGGGGGGAAAGTAAGCAAGCGAGAGAGAGAGAGAGAGAGAGAGGGGGAAAGTAAGCAAGCGAGAGAGAGAGAGAGAGAGAGAGAGAGAGGGAGAGGGAAGCAAGCAAGAGAGAGAAGAGAGAGAGAGAGAGAGAGAGAGAGTCTTAATATGAATACACCGCAAGATACAAAATATGTTAAGGGTAACTTAATGGGTTTTTCTTCGGAATGAAGATATTTAAACTTGAAGTTCACTTAGATTCTTTCCTCCTGAAACTAAATTTTTGTCATGATGAAGGTAACTTTTAAATTCTTCCATGATTAATTTTGACGTAAATATACATTAAAAAGAAATAAATTTAGAAAATAACTATTTATGAGATTAGAATAACCCACTGCCTCATCCGCTCCCAAGAATTTTCAAGTTTTCTCAAAAATGCCAAAGTGTCCGGGTACTCTGAGCGTCAGAGTTACGTGGCCGAAGCTCTGATGAGTAAATGACTACCCTCATTAAAGCTTGGATGGTACAATTGAACCATGTGATTGCACGCCAGATGGGTACAATTGCGTGAGGAGGAATGCATACATGCAAGGGTATTTAATGTCATTACTGCTTCGTTTACTGTGGCTTGTCATAAACTTGTTTTCTTTAATATAGTCTGTTCAGGTTCTTCACTGCTCTGTACTTAGGTTTATTCTAGAATTTATTCTAGTATATAAATCGACAGAAATTATAATCTTGGGTAATTTATTCAATATAGAAAGGTTCATTCTAGAATTTATTGTAGAATATAAATCAGAAGAAATTATCACCTTGGGTAATTTATTCAATATAGAAAGGTTCATTCTAGAATTTATTCCAGAATATAAATCAAAAGAAATTATCATCTTGGGTAATTTATTCAGTATAGAAAACATTGTGTGGCAATGAAATCCAGATATGATAGTAATTTGTTTTCCATAATATGTTCTGTCAGGTTCTTCACTGGTCTGTACTTAGGTTTATTCTAGAATAAAAATCGAAAGAAATTATCACCTTGGGCAATTTATTCAATATAGAAAACATTAGTGTGTGGAATTGAAGCACAGAAATGATAGTAAAACAAATATCGATAGTTTGTATTCCTAGGTATATCCGCTGATCTGTTAAGACGTAGACGTGTCTTTCAGTCCCCCAGATCCGTTCTTGCCTTCAGTGTTGCCAGGTTTTCTATTATTATTATTATCATTATTATTATTATTATTATTATTATCATCATCATCACTTGAGAAAAGGCCATTTTATAATCAACTGCAGCTTTAAAAGGCCAAAAATATAGTATTTAAGGCCCACCTTTTTTCATGATATTACTAAAGGCCAACCGATTTTTAAAAAAAGGCCAAATTTGAGGTTTTTGTCCTGAAAAAAAGGCCAACCCATTATCAGAAAAAGGCCAAAAAAAATAGTATCTAAGGCATACCTTACTCATGATATTACTAAAGGCCAACTAATTTCAAAAAGGCCAAATTTGAGGTTTTTGTCCTGAAAAAAAGGCCAACCAGGCAAATCTGCGCCTATTCATATTTCAGAAGGGATAGATCGATCCAAACGTTTGCTAATAAAATGTTTAAGTTACTTGTTCATTCAAAGCTTAATACATCGTAAACGTTTTAAGCGCTTAAAAGATCTAGCACCAGAAA
Source organism: Palaemon carinicauda (assembly GCF_036898095.1). NCBI lineage: Eukaryota > Metazoa > Arthropoda > Malacostraca > Decapoda > Palaemonidae > Palaemon > Palaemon carinicauda. Next base: position 10,194,799 of record NC_090735.1, read on the forward strand.
AATTACTTAGTTAGGCAACCTGAATCCCATGTTGTCTATAATTCAAATCTGATAGCAGCATAAGCATGGTATTTTTTAACATCTAGGAAACTAGCTGGTTTCTAGTTTTATAGCTGGTTTCTAGTTTTAGGCATAGCTTATGTTAATCCTTCAGGTCTTGGAAACTTATCGGTCTTTAAATAAAGTATTGTTTGAATTCCTCATACATTTTTTACTAACAGTTGATAAAAGTGTTTTCATTTAATCAATCGGTCAATTAATGGAAGCTTGTTTCCATCTCAACCCGTATGATAAGGTCAACTGTTTTTGGTTTCTTGAATCAACCTGAATTAATTTCTTCTGTTTTGTTAAAGTTTTTATAGTTTATGCAGGAAATGTTTATTTTAATGGTGTCACTGTTTTTAAAATATTTTATTTATTCTATTTTCCTTTCCTCAGTGGGCTATTTTTCCCCGTTGGGGCCCCTTGGCTTATAGCATCCTGCTTTTCTAACTAGGGTTGTAGCTTGGCAAATAATAATAATAATAATAATAATAATAATAATAATAATAATAAAAACGGCTACCTTATGATAAATTATGCTTGTTGACTGGTGTTATTGTGAACGTTAGTAAAACAAACAATTATCAGCTGTAATTTTGCATTGTAGTCAACTTGTCCAGAGGTTACAAAGAATATCGTAATTTAGTGTCAAATCAAATAAATCTCCTTATTAATCTTATTGCAGTTGCCTGACGTAGAATTTTATTGTTATTTTTATTTTTATTTTTATTTTTATTATTTGCTAAGCCACAGACCTTGTTGGAAAAGCATGATGCTATAAGCCCAAGGGCCCCAACAGAGAAAATAGCTCTGTGAGGAAAGGAAATAAGGAAATAAAACTACGTGCTAAGCTACAACCCAAGTTGGAAAAGCAGGAAGCTATAAGCTCAGGGGCTCCAACAGGGAAAATAGTTTAGTGAGTTAAGCTAACGAAGAAGAAATAAGTTATCTTAAGAACATTAACATTGAAATAAATACTTCCTATATAAACTATTCAAAATTAAAAGGTAAAACATAAGGTAATACGAAAAAGTGATTTACATAATCTTAACTTCTTTAGGCCTTATGCTGGTGATGTTAATTTCTTCCTATGTTACAAACTCTTTGACTTGAATTTTCATTTATGAAAGAAAGAGATTTTCCTTGAAGCAAGAGTGTAATTCACCGTATTAACATATCTTTTAATTCGACAGATATTGCAGGCAAAGCTGATTACACAATCTTCGACACCGACTATGATACTTACGCTGTTATCTACGAATGTCAGGAAGTCAGCACTTTGGCTTATCGTCAGTCAGCGGCTATCCTCTCCAGGAGTCCTACGCTGGATTCCGCCATCGTCGATAGGGTGAGTTTATAGGATACTCCAAGAACTTCTTTTCTGGTCCTATACTGCAGGGGAACCCGACTCTCTACAGGATTTTCTCATCTATTTAATCACGTACATTCAAAGGCATTCAGCATTTCACACCGTATTATTATTATTATTATTATTATTATTATTATTATTATTATTATTATTATTATTATTATTATTATTATTATTATTATTACGTGCCAAGCTACAACCCTTATTGGAAAAGCAGGATGCTATAAGCCCAGGGGCTACAACAGGGAAAAATGGTGAGGAAAGGAAATAAGGGGGAATAAAATATCTTGAGAACAGTAACATTAAAATAAATATTTCGTATATAAATTATAAAAACTATAGCAAGACAAAAGGAAGAGAAATAAGATGGCATAGTGTGCCCGAGTGTACCCTGTAGCATGAGGACACTAACCCAAGGCAGTGGAAAGTGGAAGACCATGGTACAGAGGCTATGGCACTATCCAAGACCGGGGAATCCTACTCTCTACAGGACCTATGGAGCCATTTGATCGTATATATTCCCAGTCATTCGGCATTTCACACCCCATATTGCACATTAGTTGGCAAATCCACATTAACGAAACTCTTTGAAAACAAGTCTTCAGTTTTTTCTTGTGGATATACGTGTTTGCTGAATATTACGTTGCTTCAAAAACTGGCAGTATATATATACTTTTTTTTCATCTAACTAGTGTTTTGTGATCTCTGCATAAGGATGGGAAAGCTCATTTCTTGGTACTTATTTTCTATAGTTTCAGACTGGTCAATCAAAACTGCCGCTACCAAATGAGTTGTACAGACCTTTTGGTATATTTTTTAAGGGGGCAGTGTACAACAGTAGGAGATACTTGAACATAAGTATTCTTTTATTTTGACTTCATCATTAATATTTACGTCGGTGTAATTCACTATAGAGCTGAAGTAATCTTAATATAAAAGGCAAACGGCCACTGAATTTTAGCACTTTTACCAAGCAACCTATTTCAATAGATGTAGTGTCAGCGACCGTTTTATCATAAGCCATTTCGTTGGGTAGTGGCTGATTTTATTAGTGTTTCCACAAACAACTTACTGCTTTTAATCATGCTTTGGATAAAATGCTCAATGTGCATCCAATTTATTATTACATCAACTTAATATATTCCTTAATAGCTTTGATCGAATCATTGACTAAAAACTTGCAGAAAATAAGAAAGCCTTATTACAGTACATTACAGGAATATCTAAAAATGAAGACATATTGGATTAATGATGCTGCTTTGTTTAAATTTAATATTATAGCCATCGATATAGATAAACGAATGTTGTTAACATTAGATATCATAGACCAATGTAAAATAAGACTAGATCAATATTTTCTGGCATGTGGACATCATATACTAGAACACCGTCGAAGATAATGACTTTGAAGAGAAAGGTCTTTACAATGAAAGAAATGGAAGCATTCTAGGGGTATATACAGTCAACAGTATATTATTATTATTATTATTATTATTATTATTATTATTATTATTATTATTATTATTAGCCAAGCTACAACCCTAGTTGGAAAAGCAAGATGCTATAAGCCCAAGGGCTCCAACAAGGAAAAATAGCCCAGTGAGGAAAGGAAATAAGGAAATAAATAAATGATGAGAATAAATTAACAATATATCATTCTAAAAACAGTAACAACGTCAAAACAGATAAGTCTTATAGAAACGATAAAAAGACTCGTGTCATCTTGGTCAACATAAAAACATTTGCTCCAACTTAGAACTTTTGAAGTTCTACTGATTCAACTACTCGATTAGGAAGATCATTCCACAACTCGGTAACAGCTAGAATAAAACTTCTAGAACACTGTGTAGTATTGAGCCTCATGATGGAGACGAAACCTACCCCCCAAGAATGTAAACATTGTAGACTCCTACTTGGAGGAATGAAAATAATACATTTGAACAATCATTGGCATGCGTGGTAACTATGATAGATTTTATTAGTGTTACCAGTTTGATTTAAAATGAACTTTATAAAGATTTCCTTTTCTACATGCAGTACTACTATATTGTATATCTACCTCAGGCAGTATTGAATTATAAATCTCTCTCTCTCTCTCTCTCTCTCTCTCTCTCTCTCTCTCTCTCTCTCTCTAAACCTGCCAATATTTACTTAAGATGACCACCTAGACGTAATTTTGACTCGTCATCCACACTGGTGGCTGCTAAACTGTCTGTTGCGGTAATTGTGATAATGGAATACGATCTCATATATGTTATTTATGTAACTGATATACTGATGATTCAATGCTGTAATTTTTGTTCTGTTGATTTCTGATGTACTGTATGTAACTGCTAATATGTAACTTTGTTTGACGTCTTTGGGCGTAATAAATTTATTAAATAATAATCTCTCTCTCTCTCTCTCTCTCTCTCTCTCTCTCTCTCTCTCTCTCTCTGTAGTCAGTTAGTCAATAATTCTACCCAACTTTATATCCCAACTTTCAGTATGCAACCTTTCAGTATGCAACCTTTCAGTATGCAACCTTTCAGAAATACCTGACGATCCAATGCTCTTTCAGGTAAAGAATCAGTTGAAAGGTGCCGGTATCTCCATCTCTCACTTCGACAAGATCGACCACAGCGTCTGCACCCAACCCAGTGACTCCAGCATGAAGATCGACATCGACGACAATACTTTCAAGGATATCGTCGATTCTGCCGGCAGTGGCATCAAGTCTGTTGCTAGTACGGTAAGTCGACAATCTGTTCTTTGACTGAGGAGGACTTGAGAAGGCCCCAATGTCCCAGACTGGTGAATGCCAGACTGGGGTTAGAGTTCCGCGCAAACTCGTTAGTACCTTTGGTCTCTGCAACCCTTACCATCCTTGTCAGCTAAAGATGGGGGCGGGTTTGGGGAAGCCTATAGGTCTATCTGCTAAATCATCAGCAGCCATTGCTTGGCCCTCTTTGGTTCTAGCTTGGATGGAGAAGAGGCTTGGGCGCTGATCATATGTAATATGGTCAGTCTCTAGGCCATTGTCCTGCTTGATAGGACAATGCTGCTGTCCCTTGCCTCTGCCATTCAGGAGCGACCCTTATAAACTTGATGCGAGATGTCAAGAAGATTAGTTTTGTGTTATTGTCTGTCTTTTTCTTCTTGCATGTTTTTTTTTTTTTTTTATAGAACGTTAGATTTACATCTTCTTGGAATTGATAGTTTGAACAGATTGTATTTGCATGCATTTACTAATATGAGTTTGGTTAACAGTAAGGTAGATTTAGTGGAAGAAACGTTGAGGGAAACTTTGGAAGAAACTTTGAGGGAACTTTGTTTCAAAGAAGCATGACTAACAAAAGAAATTACTTTTGGGTAATAATTGGTGGAATGTACATGATGCGCGAAGTGGTATTCTAACTAGATAGAGGTTTCTGAGGAAAGTGCAGTATTAGGGTGAATTTGGCTTCAATGATGAAACTAGATACATTTTTGCGAAGAATTTGTGATAGCAGCAAAAGCCAATAGGAAATAATAAAAAGCTTAAGTACCAAGCGCTTTCGTGTATTTTAATACATTCTTTCAGAGTACAATAAAAATGAGACTCGGTTGAAGGACGTCAATAAGGAAAATAGGATGAAATACGGAAGAGAAAAAAAATGAACAATAAAATAAATGATAAAGACATAGTCAGCTAACTAGCATTGTCAAACAATCGAAAATTTATTGACGTCCTTCAACTGTCACTTTTTATTGTCCCCTGAAGACGTGTATTAAAATACACGAAAGCGCTTGGTACTTAAGCTTTTTATTATCTCATACTGGCTTTTGATGTATATCAAGTCACGTAATCCTTGTGGCAGTAAAGCATATGGGATAATATGGCAATGCAAATGTTTGTAATTATGTTGACGTAGCATACCAAGTAAGTATCATAAAGTATTTTTTGGTAATGCTTAGATTAACAATAATGAATTATATAATGTTAGTCTTGTATATTTTATAGCCTGGAATAAACATCTAGTTAAATCCGCCAACTAAGTTGAGAGGAGGTTATGTTTTAGCCCCTGTTTGTCCTGCTGTATGTTTGTTTGTGAACAGCTTCTTGGCCATAATTTTACTCATAGAGTAGTGAAAATTTCAAGGATTAATTATCATGTTGACCCGGAAAAGTGACCCAATTTTGAAAGTCTAGGTCAAAGGTCAGGGTCGATTAAAAGGTCGACCAAAATAAGGTCCATTTCTTTTTCCTTACGGCATGGAATGATTAACCCTGGCCCATCCCCCTCACCCCCAAGTCCCCGACATTGACAGGCATGATATATTGACCTTATATCATTCTAGCATTTTACGATAGATCCTGATTGCAAACTTTTTCAATTGTAGGAAGTTTGGACAAATCATACGTTGATTGCCTGCGTTATCATTTAGATTGGTTTTCTAGTATTGCTCCTTTGATTATTAATATACTTTTTATTCGTATGCAAGTCTGCTATTTGTTTCTTAGTGCTACATAGTTTATCTCTCTCTCTCTCTCTCTCTCTCTCTCTCTCTCTCTCTCTCTCTCTCTCTCTCATTAGTTAATTGCATTCCTGCTGTAAACATTTGTTTCTTAGTGCTACATAGTCTCTCTCTCTCTCTCTCTCTCTCTCTCTCTCTCTCTCTCTCTCTCTCTCTCTCTCTCTCTCTCTCTCTCTCTCATTAGCTAATTGTATTCCTGCTGTAAACATTTGTTTCTTAGTGCTACATAGTTTATCTCTCTCTCTCTCTCTCTCTCTCTCTCTCTCTCTCTCTCTCTCTCTCTCTCTCTCTCATTAGCTAATTGTATTCCTGCTGTAAACATTTGTTTCTTAGTGCTACATAGTTTATATCTCTCTCTCTCTCTCTCTCTCTCTCTCTCTCTCTCTCTCTCTCTCTCTCTCTCTCTCTCTCTCTCATATTAGCTAATTGTATTCCTGCTGTAAACATTTGTTTCTTAGTGCTACATAGTATCTCTCTCTCTCTCTCTCTCTCTCTCTCTCTCTCTCTCTCTCTCTCTCTCTCTCTCTCTCTCATTAATTGCATTCCTGCTGTAAACTCCTTAATTGTTTTTTGTGTTAATGTAGAATGTCTAAATGAGCAGAAAATGTTTGTTCTAATTAATACCTAAACCTGGAATGTGGTCTCTTTGTGCATATTAGTTATAATAGATTCTATGTATTTTTAACATTTGTATGTTGCTCTTTAATTTAACCTTTTTAAATGTTTTACTTAGACTTAATGCATGTAATGTAATTTTATGCTTTACTAAAAAAAAAATATCCTCTTACCATTGTAGCTTGTTGATAATTAAATTCCTGCATTATTTCCTTCTACTAAAAATTACTCGAGTCCTTTATTTCACAGAAGAGAAATAAAGATATACGCTTTTAATGCATACGCGATTAAACGCGATATTATTAGAATTCATTATAGCGTAGGGTTTATTATTATTATTATTACTAGCCAAGCTACAACCCCAGTTGGAAAAGCAAGATGCTATAAGCCCAAGGGCTCCAACAGGGAAAATAGCCCAGTGAGGAAAGGAAATAAGGAAATAAATAAATGATGAGAACAAGTTAACAATAAATCATTCTGAAATAGTAACAACGTCAAAACAAATATGTCCTATATAAACTATTAACAATGTCAAAAACAGATATGTCATATATATAGCCAAGAACTACAGAACAAGTTTACTCTTAAGGGCTTTTATTTAACCCTTTAATTATCCCTATGCAGAGTTAATTTTAATTCAGCTATCTAGTTAATAATATTTAACATTTGAATATATTTTATGCAGAGCTATAGTGAATTATGTCCGTTATAATGGGATGTATTTTGCTCCAATGTTAAAAAAAAAAGAAAAAAAAAAAGAAAAAAAAATTCGAACGTTAGGAGATTTTTTACCTAAATTTGGCCACGGTGATCACTAGGGGCAACCAACTACTTGTTCACAATATTTCAATGCTACTGTTCTTAGAATATTTTATTTTTCCTTGTTTCCTTTCCTCACTGGGTTATTTTCCCTGTTGGAGCCCCTGGGCTTTTAGCAGCCTGCTATTCCAACTAGGGTTGTAGCTTAGAAAGTAATAATAATAATAATAATAATAATAATAATAATAATAATAATAATAATTATTATTATTATTATTACTATTATTACAATTATTATAATTATTATATAATAATTATAATTATTATAATTATAATTATTATATAATTATATTTATTATAATCATAATTATGATTATTATGATTATAATTATTGTTTATTATAATCATAATTATGATTATTATAATTATAATTATTATTCATTATTATTATTATTTATTTATTATTATTGAGACAAACTTTGCTACGAAAAATATAGATTTCTATAATAGCTAATTATATTTGACATTCCTTCCAAAAGCTATATCTTGAACAGCCTCTTCTGTGAAATCTAAAGAGACCCCAACTGTTACCTCGGTTTAGAATGAAGGATTCGAGATCCAAAATATCCTAAGAGTTTTCCATATATTGCAGCTGGTAAAAATCTTCCAGGTGGCCAACGGAGCGACCAACTTGGCCGACACCGTCGTTGACTTCACCCGTCGCTTTGGGGCGTCTACTGACGGCAGCAGCGCCAGCGCTACCCTTCAGGAGGAGAAGTACGCCGATGTAGAAATTATTTCTTAAGAGAAAGATCTTGAGTGAAACCTCCCGTGGAAATTCATTGGTGAAGTTGTCATTTCTGGGAAGTTTGTTTTCATAGGCTGCTGTGGATCATGGAATTTGTTAGCTAGAGCGAGTGAAAGTGAAAATGATTTTAATAGTTTTTATGAATTTTAATCTTGAAAATATGAAAGTTTTTATTAAATGTTCCCATAGTGCCTTTCATCAATTAAGATTTGGGATAAAAAAAATTATCCTATATTGATATAACTGAATAACCTGCTTTTAATTATGTTTTTAAATTGGTTCTGTAATCGCTCAGCTATGTACAAAATAATGTACACAATTCTTAATATTTTATTTTAATTGGTCTAGAATCGTCCAGTTTTATCATGTACAAAATTCCGTACAAAATTTTGGCAAGGAGTGAAAGAGTTAATGTAAATCTCTTCCGAAATAAATATGTATATTGAGTGGAAGTCTAGTTTTAGAGTTTGTTGAGAATATTCAATAATTAGTTCAGGTTAGAGTGATCATGTCTTTCCTGTTAAACTGTTTTGTTTTTATGTTTTAGATAATTTAAGTGATTTGAGTGATTTATTTGCGACATTTATAGAAGATGCCCCAAATAAAGTGTTAAACGTAAATAGATTATATTTTTCTTCTCCATGATTATTACCTCATTGACACAAAGGCCCTTTTCGTCAATAGGCGTAGGAGGAGGAGATGATGATGATGATGATGAATTATTGCAATGAATTTCATTGGAGTCATTTGACAGTAAGAGTTATTTGAGTTTATTTCTATCTGATGAATGAATTAACTAGGTGTGTAGAAGGACTGGGTAGAAGGAATTATGTAGTTATGGGTGACTTAAATGCTAGAGTGGGCGCTGGAGAGGTAGAAGGTGTCATTGGGAAGTATGGCGTACCAGGTGAAAATGAAAGTGGTGAGAGACTGGTAGATATGTGTGTTGAACAAGAGATGGTAATAAGTGCTAGCTTTTTTAAAGAGAAAGATAAAAATAAGTATACATGGGTAAGAGTGGCAAATGGAAGAGTAGTAGAAAGGGCATTAATGGATTATGTGTTGATAACTAAAAGAATGTTTGGAAGATTGAAAGACGTGCACGTGTTTAGGGGTATGGCTAACGGTATGTCTGATCATTTTTTGGTGGAAGGAAAATTGGTTGTAGCAAAAGAGTGGGGGAATAGAGTAGGTGGATGTAAAAGGGAGCTAGTGAGGGTTGAAGAGCTAATAAAACCGGGGGTAAAAAGTAAAGATCAGGAAAGGTTGAAAATGGCATATGACGAGGTGAGAGTAAGAGAAACTGGTAATTTAGAGGAGGAGTGGAAGTTAGCAAAAGAAAATTTTGTTGGGATTGCAAGTGATGTATGTGGCAAGAAAGTTGTTGGAGGCAGCATGAGGAAGGGCAGTGAATGGTGGAATGAAGGAGTGAAGGTAAAAGTGGAAGAGAAAAAGAGGGCTTTTGAAGAATGGCTGCAGAGTAATAGTATAGAGAAGTATGAAAAATATAGAGAGCAAAAGGTGGAAGTAAAGCACAAGGTACGTGAGGCAAAGAGGGCAGCTGACCTGAGGTGGGGTCAGGGACTAGGTCAGTCATATGAAGAGAATAAGAAGTAGTTTTGGAAAGAAGTGAAGAGAGTAAGGAAGGCCGGCGCAAGAATTGAAGAGACAGTGAAAGATGGAAATGGAAGGTTGTTAAAAGGAGAGGAGGCAAGGAAAAGGTGGGCGGAATATTTTGAAAGTTTGCTGAATGTTGAGGATGATAGGGAGGCAGATATAATTGCTGTTCCAGGTGTTGAGGTGCCAGTGATGGGAGATGAGAATGAGAGAGAGATTACAATAGAGGAAGTGAGGAGAGCACTAGATGAAACGAGAGTAGGAAAAGCATCTGGTATGGATGGTGTGAAAGCTGAGATGTTGAAGGAAGGGGGTGTGACTGTACTTGAATGGTTGGTGAGATTGTTTAATGTGTGTTTTGTGTTGTCATTGGTACCAGTAGATTGGGTCTGTGCATGTATTGTACCACTACATAAGGGTAAGGGAGATGTGTATGAGTGTTGTAATTCAAGAGGTATTAGTTTGTTGAGTGTAGTTGGAAAAGTGTATGGTAGAGTACTGATTAATAGGATTAAGGATAAAACAGAGAATGCAATCTTGGAAGTACAGGGTGGTTTTAGAAGAGGTAGGGGTTGTATGAATCAGATTTTTACAGGTAGGCAGATATGCGAGAAATATTTAGCAAAAGGTAAGGAGGTGTATGTTGCGTTTATGGATCTGGAGAAAGCATATGATAAGAGTTGATAAGGAAGCAATGTGGAATGTGATGAGGTTATATGGAGTTGGTGGAAGGTTGTTGCAAGCAGTGAAAAGTTTCTACAAAGGTAGTAAAGCATGTGTTAGAATAGGAAATGAAGTGAGCGATTGGTTTCCGGTGAGAGTGGGGCTGAGACAGGGATGTGTGATGTCGCCGTGGTTGTTTAACTTGTATGTTGATGGAGTGGTGAGAGAGGTGAATGCTTGAGTGCTTGGACGAGGATTAAAACTGGTAGGCGAGAATGATCATGAATGGGAGGTAAATCAGTTGTTGTTTGCGGATGATACTGTACTGGTAGCAGACACAGAAGAGAAGCTTGACCGACTAGTGACAGAATTTGGAAGGGTGTGTGAGAGAAGGAAGTTGAGAGTTAATGTGGGTAAGAGTAAGGTTATGATATGTACGAGAAGGGAAGGTGGTGCAAGGTTGAATGTCATGTTGAATGGAGAGTTACTTGAGGAGGTGGATCAGTTTAAGTACTTGGGGTCTGTTGTTGCAGCAAATGGTGGAGTGGAAGCAGATGTACGTCAGAGAGTGAATGAAGGTTGCAAAGTGTTGGGGTCAGTTAAGGGAGTAGTAAAAAGTAGAGGGTTGGGCATGAATGTAAAGAGAGTTCTATATGAGAAAGTGATTGTACCAACTGTGATGTATGGATCGGAGTTGTGGGGAATGAAAGTGATGGAGAGACAGAAATTGAATGTGTTTGAGATGAAGTGTCTGAGGAGTATGGCTGGTGTATCTCGAGTAGATAGGGTTAGGAACGAAGTGGTGAGGGTGAGAACGGGTGTAAGAAATGAGTTAGCGGCTAGAGTGGATATGAATGTGTTGAGGTGGTTTGGCCATGTTGAGAGAATGGAAAATGGCTGTCTGCTAAAGAAGGTGATGAATGCAAGAGTTGATGGGAGAAGTACAAGAGGAAGGCCAAGGTTTGGGTGGATGGATGGTGTGAAGAAAGCTCTGGGTGATAGGAGGATAGATGTGGAGAGGCAAAAGAACGTGCGAGAAATAGGAATGAATGGCGAGCGATTGTGATGCAGTTCCGGTAGGCCCTGCTGCTTCCTCCGGTGCCTTAGATGACCGCGGAGGTAGCAGCAGTAGGGGACTCAGCAGTATGAAGCTTCATCTGTGGTGGAAATGTGGGAGGTTGGGCTGTGGCACCCTAGCAGTACCAGCTGAACTCGGCTGAGTCCCTGGTTAGGCTGGAGGAACGTAGAGAGTAGAGGTCCCCTTTTTTGTTTTGTTTCTTGTTGTTGTCGGCTACCCCCCAAAGTGGGGGAAGTGCCTTTGGTATATGGATGGATTTCTATCTGATTGATCTTAAATGTTTCTTATAATAATCCGGGTGATATTGAAACCCGTTGAGATACTACCGCTAGAGAGTTATGGGGTCCTTTGACTAGCCAGACAGTACTATATTGGATCCTTCTTTCTGGTTACGGTTCTTTTCCTTTGCCTACCCATACACCGAATAGTCTGGCCTACTCTTTACAGATTCTCCTCTGTCCTCATACACCTGACAACACTGAGATTACCAAACAATTCTTCTTCAACAAAGGGTTAACTACTGCACTGTAATTGTGCAGTGGCTACTTTCCTCTTGGTATGGGTAGAAGAGAGACTTTAGCTATGGTAAGTAGCCCTTCTAGGAGAAGGACACTCCAAAATCAAACCATTGTTCGCTAGTCTTGGTTAGTGCCATAGCCTCTGTACCATGGTATTCCACTGTCTTGGATTAGAGTTCTCTTGCTTGAGGTGACACTCGGGCACACTATTATATCTAATTTTTCTTCCTCTTGTTTTGTTCAAGTTTTTATAGTTTATATAGGAAATATTTATTTCAATGTTGTTACTGTTCTTAAAATATCTTATTTTTCCTTATTTCCTTTCCTCACTGGGCTATTTTCCCTGTTGGGGCCTCTGGGCTTATAGCATTCTGCTTTTCCAACTAGGGTTGTAGCTTAACAAATAATAATAATAATTGTAATAATATAGCTGATGAAGAATTGATAACTCCATCGAGTATCATACTGAAAACACAATTTCTCAAAATTTTTACTCTTTTGGGGACGATTAAGTTCAAGTTATTATATCCACATTACGTATATAACACCAGAGGCAAATAAACTCTTAAGATAGTAGAGTAGTATAGAGGGAAACAATCTGTCAAAGATTACCCAACTCAAGATACTTAACATTTATGTTTTTCATTTGATTTGATTTATTCAACATTTTCTCGATTATTTGTATGATCCCAAACATATGACAGTAATGGGGCCTTTAGACTTGATGGTCGGCGTCAATGACCTTTGATATCAAGATGACAGAAAACTCACTCACTCAATCAATCAATCAGCATTGATGTCTACTGCCCAACTTAACCGTACAGTCGGCGTCAAAAACTGATGCAACAAATTTCAGAGGATTCCGTTTGAAATTCACTAAATGGCAACTCCACAAAGTGTTGCTAACGAACTAAGTATGATGAATTTTGTTATTTGTTGAATCAATTTTGACGCAGACCGTATCTGACCGTAGCCATTTAATGCATGGGCAAGTTAACCACATGTTTGTAAATATACAAACGCAAATTTAAAATGAAAACTTGGCTAAATTGATGTGTATTCTGCATTACTCATTGTCATACTTTTTGACGGCTTTCCTTATTGCTCTTGCAACTTGCCATGGGTCGTGATTTCGATAAGTTTGCTGCGAAAATAAAACGGTTTATTACATATTGTATAAAGACTAGAAGTAAATTTTTAAAATTAATAATTTGGTTTCAATATTATAAAGGTATGGTACTCTATTTTATTTTCATTAGTCAACTTTCACCACCAAAACTCCTATGAGAAATATATCCTTCTGGTATACATGAAGTATATAGAACTGATGGATTGCTAAAAATAAGTATTTGTTTCCAGAAAAAAAATCTTTTGTATTTGAAGTGCAAAAGCTTTGACGTTAACAGGACTTTAATTTTCATTTCACTTTCAGTATGAATGGTAGTACAATAGCTTTAAAGTTAACAGAACTTTAATTTCCAGTAAAATTTTAAACCATGAATTGAAGGACAAAAGCTTTAAAGTTAACAGAACTTTAATTTTCATTAAAATTTTAAACCATGAATTGAAGAACAAAAGCTTTAAAGTTAACAGAACTTAAATTTCCATTACAATTTTAAGCATGAATTGAAGTACCAAAGCTTTAAAGTTAACAGAACTTTAATTTTCATTACAATTTTAAGCATGAATTGAAGTACCAAAGCTTTAAAGTTAAGAGAACTTAAATTTCCATTACAATTTAAAGTATGAATGAAGTATCAAACTTGAATTCAAAATAAGCTAATGCATAGGGGTAATGCTTCTAAAGAGAGAAACGACGGATGCTGTAAAGCCCTGTCCACACGATCGAGCATGCCCGACGGGCAAACAGTGATACCAGACCACAATAGTTAGTAAGAATGAGGGTTAATGACGTCAGAAGCGGGAAAACCACAGACAGGGATCTGGCATCATACAGTGTTGCCAGATCCCTGCCTTTAGCTTTCCCGCTTCTGACGTCGTCAACCCTCATTTTCGCTAACTATTGTGGCCTGGTATCACTGTTTGCCCGTCGGGCATGCTCGATCGTGTGGACAGGGCTTTAGTATATTTCCGTTAACTAACCTGGAAGATTTCGCAAGATGAATAATCGACTCTTGGGGAAACGCAGTCCCCTCTTGATATGAGTCTTGCCACAACAGGGATTCTCCCTAACTTTGCTCTCTCAGAATCGCCTACGGCTGGATAGGCTGCAACGAAGCTGTGGGTTGAAAACAGGGCTTTTATATGATGTTCAAGGGATTACCTCAAATTTAGAAAAAATAATGTACAAGGGATTACCCACCAGTAATTGCCTCATTTAGAAAAAAATAATGTTCAAGGGATTACCTCGGTAGTTGCCTCAAATTTAGAAAAATTAATGTTCACTGGATTACCCCCAGTAATTACCTCAAATTTAGAAAAATTAATGTTCAAGGGATTACCTCGGTAATTACCTAAAATTTAGAAAAAAAATGTTCAATGTGTTACCCCAGTAATTAGCTCAAATTTAGAAAAAAAAAATTTCAATGGATTACCCCCAGGAATTACCTCAAATTTAGAAAAAATTAATCTTCAAGGGATTACCTCAATAATTACCTCAAATTTAGAAAAATTAATGTTTAAGCGATTACCTCAGAAATGATCTCAAATTAAAAAAAATTACCTTAAATACCAAAAAACTCATAAAACACAAAACAATTAATCAAGATTAACATAAAAACTCAGAGATAAAATTTAGATACACAGTGTTACTCTATAATCAAAAGATTACCCGATAAAAAAATAACCTTAAAATTACCTTGAAAGAACCATTACTCTAGAAATTTCCTTAAATCAACCAAAATTACTCAATCTGAGGTAAATTACCTTGAAAATGAGAGCACTGATTGAAAAGTACTTGGGAGAAACACTTATCTATCTCATTTCTCTTTTTTTTTCTTTTTTTTTTCTTGAAGTTTCTATAGTTTATATATGAAAGATTGATTTTAATGTTGTTAGTTCTTGAAATATTTTATTCTAATTTTTCATTACTTCTCTCGCACTTTATTTACTTCCTTATTTCCTTTCCTCGCTGGGCTATTTCTCCTTGTTGGAGCCCTTGGGTTTATAGCATCCTGCTTTTCAAACTTGAGTTGTAGCTTAGCTTGTAATAATAATAATAATAATAATAATAATAATAATAATAATAATAATAATAAACGGGCAATGCAACTAGCACATTTCTATCCGGAATGAGACTATTAACCATAGTGGAAAAATTGGCATGCTAAGGTATACTGTGTTAACAACGTAAACATAATTTGGTTGTTTAAAACATGACCAATCTTTCTTCATAGCATAAAGAATGATTCATTGGCATGAATAGGTACCAACTTTGTTCAATGGGGCTTTTTTAGCATCATTCTACAGGGTAGAATGCATTTTAACAAGTAAATGTTTCAGAAATAGATCTTACATTGAATTGTACTCAAAGTCGGTCTAATGAAAGACTAGCAATTATGGTCTATCATATTGTAATTGAGACAAAGACTTACCCTTTGCAAAGCTGCGTGAAAGTGTCGTGGTAGGCTTTTATTGTATAGAAAATCAAGCGGTAAAAATCGTCTCCTGGAGCTTCACTTAGAAACATCACTTCCATATCTGATTTACCCACCTGTGAAAAAATAGAATTAGAATAGGCCTACGACCATTTTTTATAAGTATAATCAATGGTGAGGATTTTATAGGTATATGTCTTTCAACTAATTAATATCCTTATATTCTCATTGTTGTTTAAAACGTTATTGGATTTCCGTTGTAAAACAAACCACGAGTTATTTTCTTAACTGTTCAGGCATCCGGATGTTGAGGAGCCACCCTTGAACTACTTACAATCATACTTTGAGTTTTGTTAGGATTCAACTTCATACCCCCTAATTTGCACTATGCACTAATCATAAGATAACGTACATCTAATCTCAATTATTTCATATGTATATGCTAATCATAAGATAACGTACATCAAGATGTAATCATTCACGCATGTATGTCTACACATATACATGTAAAATGAACTGACATACCAGAGTAGGAAAGGCCACACTATTCCCATAATGAATAGTTAGGCCTAATGCCTCGTGGACTTCCATCAGCGTGGAAAAATAATTTCTTCCCTCTGCCTCGAAGTACTGTTGGCCCGAGGATCTCAAGTGCTCCAAAAAACCATAGTAATGGTCGGGTGTCATCATTATGTGGATATGAGGGTGAAATTGCGAGACCCCTGCTTGGTACAAGGAATCCCACACGAGGTTTGGATATCTGTTGTGAACGAAAAGATAACATGAGAAACATTACTTTTAAAGGTTTTATAGGTATAGGCCATTCGTGAATGGAAGAGGTAAGAGAGTGAGAATGTCCTGGCTACTAAGGCAAAGCCATAGAGACTGACCATATGTACATGTGATCAGAGCACAAGCTAGGGCCGGGGAGGGCCAGGCAATGGCTGCTGATGACTCAGCAGGTAGACCTACAGGTTATCCAAAACCCTCACTCCTTAGCTCACATGCATGATGAGGTTGTAGAAATTATCGAGTTTGAGGAGGACCCAAACCTCAGAACGGCGATCGCTAGGCAGGGACGTTTCCAATAGTCCACCACACTATACTGTTATGCGCTACCCTATCCAATTACTGGCCCTGAGCTTTCTGTCACTATCACAGTAGGCCAAGGCTCCTCATGTAGGACTATTTTTTCAAGTATCCAACAGGAAGTTTGAACAACTAGAATTAAAAGTTTTATTATACAATTGTTATTATACAATTGTTGAGAAAACACTTAAAGTCCTACAGCGTTGTCATTAAAGAGATAATCTTTGGATAGTAATGGATCGAAGAATGGGGAAAATTAAGAAAATAGATATAACTTTGAGGATATTACCACTATATACACATAGACTGGTTCTGCACCAGTAACGACAATGTAGCTTATAGCCAGCTATTGTTACTAACTCTGGGGCATCATTAACAAGAAAGGGACTAAAGAATGTTGAACGTATTGTTGAACACAGAAATGAAAGGTTTAGCTGACGAAGAAGTCAATCGCGGTATTGATAAAGGGTCTTATGTCATTGCAAAAGATCATATTCATTTGAAGACGTCAGTCATTGCCATTTGAAAATTTCTGTCATTGGATGACGTTATATTTCTTTAGAAATTTCTAATATTGCATGAGGGCATATTCGTTTGAAAATTTTGATCCAAAATGTAAAAATAGAAAAAAACAAAAAAGGTTCTGTTTAAAACTAAGGGAAAATGCAAGAATGCCTCTTCGGTATATTTCATACTTAACTGAGGCTTGCAGAAAAAAATTAATATGTTTATTTTACTATAATTAAGATGCAAAGAAGCAAGAATAGAGCTCTTTGTTAGAAAGGATAAAAACTGCCATCAGATTATACTCCTGAATTAATGTTAAGAACAATAAACTCACATGTAGTCATTGTCCATTTCTTGAACTTCCTCGGCAATCATCCAGCACTCGTGGAAGAAGGCGAGAAACGTTGGCAGAGTAAAATTCAGAGGATGATGTTGCTTGTAAGGAATCACCATAGCGTGCCAACGGTCCAGTTTGAAAGTATTACTCATCCTGACTGTGTACTGTTTCGTGTTCCTGAGAAATAGTACGAATGGTACATTACATGGAGGTCTGATTACCGAGAGGTCTCTCGTGACACTTTAACTTGACTTAGGCCTACTATCCTATTGTCACTTTTAAATTACTTATAGGATGAAAAAAAAAATTAACAAATAACGGTAAAAGAAACCAGAGAAAAAAAAAATCCTTGTAACTTTCAAGATACTTTTGATTATCGTAACCAAATTGCTTTCGAGTCTTAGGAGATGCAAAGATAAATAGACTTAACTATAAAATTAAATTCATACGAAAAACTTACAGGTATTATAAAATATGCATAGTGGTAATGGGGTAGTACCTATTGTGTATGTGTATATTTTATTACTAAAATTGTTTGTTACAATTCCATTATTGAAAAACAATACTACTATTCGAGTTGAAGGCAATTTTGTATTGGGTGGGAGAGTTCCATGTTGAAAGTGATTTGCTGTGTTGTGGTGTGTGACTGTGTTGCAAATTGCAGTAGGGAACACTCATGGAAATAATTACTGCACGTGTTCCAGTGATGGATATCTATCTATCCCTACCTTATAAGCTTATCCGAGTCCCAACTAACATTATCCTTCCTTACCCAATGCCATGTCTCGTTACCACTGTCGCTGTAAGATACAGGTAAGATGTGAGATATTGTACTAATAGTATTTATATTTTATGGACCATGTACCGGTTCCTAATCTGTTAGCCTATGTCATGTATCATGCATCTAGCCAGTATTAAGTGTCCAATGTTCCGTTGCAGTTATGGTTAATAGCAAAAGTCTAATTTACCTAACCTAAGCAGGACCTTATTTAGCCTAGCTTTGTTTATTGTTAATCCTGAAGGTTTAGGACTTTTGGCTACCTCACATAGAAGGAGGAAATTAAAGGTTACTCGATAGAAAGGAATGATGGAAAAGTAGTTTTACAGATAAAAATATCTACGATGGTTACTACAATAACACATGTTCACCCATTTCTACAAATAGGCCTACATGTTAAACTATAGTTGTATTCAGAAACGCATTTTGATAAAATTATTTTTATACTTTTGAAACCTTCGCTGGAGTTCGTGAATATTAAAATCACTACAGCAATTCGACATGCCATTGACCATGTTTATCTACACATGTAGGCTACATTTTCCAAATTTAGATAGCACCAGAATTTATTCATAAATGTTTAGGTGGAATGAGAACCAAGTCTAATCAAATTAAGCCTATAAAATGCCTAGGCATATTACATGGTAATAATAATGACAATAATTGTAATAAATAAAACAGGAGTAGGCCTATGAATACTAAAATTAGGAAACGAAATGTGTGAAAAAAGATTGAATAAGCTTCTCCAGTTAAATGAGAAACCAACTATAACAGCAAAAAATACGCAAGACAATAAGACAATATAACCTTCCTAAGTCATCCATTGCTGTGCTATTGAGAGGTTTGCAGAAATCACAGGTCTTCTTGGATTCCTCCGATTGCTTGTCCACCCACTCGTGGAGATTGATAGAAGAACCGGGCATAGGACGGCTGGCACGCAAGGTGTTGTAGAGGACATGTTCTGACGTCAGTGGATGATACACGAAGATCAGTTGCTGAAAAGGAATTCTAGTTAGTTATCTCAATTCGTGTTGCAATGTCTATGGTTCTTTTAGCCGGTACAACTATATGTTATTATGGTTATAATTGGTTGAATCAGTAGAACTTCAAAAGTTCAAACTCACAGCAAATGTTTTTATGTTGAACAGGCTTACATAAGTCCTTTTATAGATAATATATCAAATATCTGTTATGTTGTTCATATTTTTAAAATATTTAATTTTGATTTATCATTACTTCTTATATCGTTTAAGGTATTTATTTTCTGGTTTCCTTTCCTTACTGGGGTATTTTTCCCTGTTGGAGCCCTTGGGCTTATAGTATCTTTCTTTTGCAACTAAGGTTGTAGCTTAGCTCGTAATAAAGATAATAATAACAATAATAATAATAATAATAATAGTAATTATTATTATTATTATTATTATTATTATTATTATTATTATTATTATTATTATTATCATAGCTGTGGAATTAGTACATGAGTCTAGCGCACAGTAGCCTCAACCAAGTTTGAAGGTTTCACTATCGGGTCATTGGAAGCTTTCAAATAGGAAATCAGACATTTTTTTTTTTTCAACGATCGGATGTCAGGTCACGATAATGAGACCTTCAGATTTATTTGCAGTGATAGTAACATTTTCTAATTGAACTTCGGAGTTTGAAAGCAGTAGGCCTAAAAGCTAATTATGAGCAGAGCACTTGGTGCTCAACTGTAGTGTAATTCCAACGTAGAGAGATGACCTTATTAATTATTCTTTATTTTTATATTAATTTTAGTTCACTCATATTTTTAGATAATGATAATTCTTGCAACATGGTCCTATTCTCATAGTGAGCTACGGATGGGATGTTTGCCGGTTGAGCCTACATCAGCCAGTACCTGGGCACTCTCTTGTCCTAAATTAGGTTAATGATGGGCTCTCACATTGATAAAATACGTAAAAGTTTCGTCTCTAGATAATAATGTGATAGCATAATATATGAAGGGAGAGATGGTTCTCTTGAAACCAATTCTCACTAAACCAGTGGTTCCCAACCTGGGGGAAATTTCCCACTGGGGGGAAATTTGAAGGTTCCAGGGGGGAAATAATTACACTACCTACTAACTAAAACAAGCGGAAAATATCCACATAGTATGTGCGGCAATTTGTTGTTAGCCATTCTATTGTGATATGATCATATCATTTCTCACTGACATGATATTCAAGGGGAGAATTGGAATACCATGCCCATTTCTGAGGCAGGCGAGTGGACGTGAGGGCTGGGCGGGGCATGAAGGGGGAAATCTGGATGGTTGAACTAGGTGCAGTGGGGAAATGACAGAAAAAAGGTTGGGAACCACTGCACTAGACCATAACAGTTTCCCATTCCGAAAAAGGCCGATGTTCTCACCAAACCTCACCTGATTGTGAACTTTCTTCAGAAGAATAGGATTGTTTCCAAGCCATAGCTTCACTCTATCCTTAAAGCTTTCGGGAAATGTGAGTTCCTTCGAAAAGCGAGTGTGGACTTCATATAGGAGATCAAATTGCCTGTATGTTTCCTTGCATCCGTCCAGCTTGGAAAGCGACCACTGAGGTATCATCGTGTTGAAAATTTCCTCCACGTTATCGAAGTCTTTCGTAAAACAGTGTGTTCGGTACCATTCCTGTAGAGAATTGAAATTGAGATAAGAAAAAATGTAAGCTTGCATGAGAGTATGCATAGGAAATTATTGGTCTACATATACTTTTGTAAGGAGGTAAAGCTGTCTGGCCTTCTCTGAAAGTTGGTGAGGAAGGCTTCACTGTTTTATACACATACACACGCACCCACACACACACTATATATATATATATATATATATATATATATATATATATATATATATATATATATATATATATATATATATATATATATATATATATATATATATATATATATATATATATATATATATATATATATATATATATAGTGTTCTACGTAATACATGTTTTGCACGGGCTTATGTGTTTATATGTGTGGGAGTAAAAGTGTGTGCAGTCTTTTAACAATATATTGTCATGGTTTAACCGAATCAATGATGTATGTAGGTGCTTAGTATATATATATATATATATATATATATATATATATATATATATATATATATATATATATATATATATATATATATATATATATATATATATATATATATATATTCTTGCTGAAAAAAAAAACATAACAGCCATTTTGACCGACAACAGAGATAGTGTCTTTTGAGGATGCAGTGTCTATCAATCTGAGAAAGGCAAAGGTGAGGTGAAACAATACAGTATTTTCTACTTTCCCCTTATTGATATTGTGGGGGATGCAAACGCCGCCATGCTGCTATAAGCCTATTGAACATTCCAATACACGTTTTTTTATATATATTATAAGGTAAGTTTATTTCTCGTGAAAATTACACTTTACCGAGGAATATTGCGTCTTGCTAGTGAAGGCTGGCCATTCGCTGTATTGCATTTTCAGTCTCTTTGGTAAGGGGAGGTGAACCATTCTGTTCTCGAAATAGCCGGCGATGAAGTATAGCACGAACGCGGACATGACCCAGCTGATCACGTGCTTGATGGGAGTTGAGGCCATTATTGCCCTTCTCATATCACCTTAGAGAGAATAGATTTATAGATTTTCAAAATAGGAAAATACTTATTAAAAGAATATTTTGTTCACGCTGGTCTCTCGCTATAAGACAAATTGAGGGTCACACGCTGAAGGTAGTCCTATTTCCCCAACCAAAACTTCTTTTAGTTTTTCTAAGCTCTCCTCATTACTTCTGCCAACTTCGTCAAATCTCATCTAATGTATAGGCCTATCCCTGGGGTTGTATAGCATATGATCATAGAAAACTATCCACTTAGATCTGCAGAATTGGACAGACTATAGCCATAATAAGCTCTCTAGACCAATCCAATTTACGGATGGCACAAGCTTGGGGTTAATGAATAGTACTTAAAGGGAATCATCTTTTAGAGGTTACTAGAGGTTGAATATTTCTTTTTTTATTATGATCCATAAGAATTTTCCATCTATTTCAGTATTTAT
>NC_090735.1:10222103-10242103 GCF_036898095.1 Palaemon carinicauda
TAGCGCAGTTTTATTAAATTAAATTTTAACGTAACAAATTATTTCAATGTAGGTTAATTTTGGGGGAATTCTTGTATAATTAAAGTGTTTGAAGATATGTAATGTAAATTAAAAGCTACTTACTAGAAGATCCAATAAAATGAGGCGGTTTTTTTTTTTTTTTTTTTTAGCGAAACAAATTATTTCAATGTAGGTTAATTTTGGGGGAATTCTTGTATAATTAAAGTGTTTGAAGATATGTAATGTAAATTAAAAGCTACTTACTAGAAGATCCAATAAAATGAGGCGGTTTTTTTTTTTTTTTTTTTTAGCGAAACAAATTATTTCAATGTAGGTTAATTTTGGGGGAATTCTTGTATAATTAAAGTGTTTGAAGATATGTAATGTAAATTAAAAGCTACTTACTAGAAGATCCAACAAAATGAGGCGGTTTTTTTTTTTTTTTTTTTTTTTTTTAGCGAAACAAATTATTTCAATGTAGGTTAATTTTTGGGAATTCGTGTTTAATTAAAGTGTTTGAAGATATATAATGTAAATTAAAAGCTACTTACTAGCAGATCCAACAAAATTGGGCGTTTTTTTTTTTTTTTTTTTTTTTTTTTTTTTTTTTTTTTTTTAAACGAAACAAATTATTTCAATGTGGGAATATTTTTTGGAGAATTCTTAAATATTTTTTTTTTCGTGTCATTATTCATCTGGTACATAAGTCGATTGAAAAAGTTAATTCAAATATATCTTTTATTAATCTTAAATAATTTGTAATAAGCACGGTAATATATTTGTTTTCTGTTGTTGCCTTTGAGATTTTCATCACAATAAAATTCTACCTAAGCCGATATATGTTTAGTGAGTAAGCCTACTTTTAATTTACTTTCACTCATTTTTTTTTTTTTTTTTTTTTTTTGTCTACTAATCATTAACTTAGTCTTATAATCTTATATAGAAATTTTTATTAAACTAGAGTGAAAACTTTGTAATATTAAAGAAATTTCAATTATTCACAAATTCTCGGAGTCTTGAATTATAATAAAAGATGAAAATTTCATTCACTTTTTGTACCTTTTATTTTTTGTCGTACCAAAAGAAAAAAAGAAAAAGGATGAACTTTTCAAACTTTCTATCATTCACTAATTCTGGAGTTTTGTCTCATAACAAAAGATAAAAATTTCAACCACTTTTTTTGAAGATTTTAATTGTCGTTCCCCAAAAAAGTATGAACTTTTTAAACTTTCTATCGTTAACAAATTCTGGAGTTTTGTCTCATAGCAAAAGATAAAAATTTCAACCACTTTTTTTGAAGTTTTTAATTGTTGTTCCCCCAAAAAGTATGATCTTTTTGAAACTTTCTATCATTCACTAATTCTGGAGTTTTGTCTCATAACAAAAGATAAAAATTGTAACCACTTTTTTGAAGTTTTTAACTGTCGTTCCCTTAAAAGTATGAACTTTTCAAACTTTCTATCCTTCACAATTCTGGAGTTTTGCTTCATAAAAAAGTATGAAAATCTTAGCCACTTTATTGACGGTTTTTATTGTCGTTTCCCCATAAAGTTTGAACTTTTCAAACTTTGTATCATTCACAAATTCTGGAGTTTTGTAATATAACGAGAGAGGAAAACTTCATTGGCGTTTTTCTTTTTGTCGTTCACAAAAAATATGAACTTTTTAAACTTTCTAGAACTGGATCTATTGAAAACACTCTATAGAGTTTTCACTTTGATCACCGTCGCCACTCATGAACAAGGATTTACTAAAACACGAACAAACTTTTAATATAACTATTCATCTGGTCTGGATGAACACCTGTACCACAAGTATATCCCCCTCTCTCTCTCTCTCTCTCTCTCTCTCTCTCTCTCTCTCTCTCTCTCTCTCTAAAAGTATATCTCTCTCTCTCTCTCTCTCTCTCTCTCTCTCTCTCTCTCTCTCTCTCTCTCTCTCTCTAAAAGTATATCCCCCACCTCTCTCTCTCTCTCTAAAAGTATATCCAACATCTCTCTCTCTCTCTCTCTCTCTCTCTCTCTCTCTCTCTCTCTCTCTCTCTAAAAGTATATCCCCCACCTCTCTCTCTCTAAAAGTATATCCCCCACCTCTCTCTCTCTCTCTAAAAGTATATCCAACACTCTCTCTCTCTCTCTCTCTCTCTCTCTCTCTCTCTCTCTACATCATTACGAGTATAAAAGAGCGGATTGGAAAGATATAGATTAAGTTAAACGTTTATTTTATCTAAGTTGGTTGGTTATTTCAACTTCAAAATATTCTGTTTTCTTCTCCTTCTTCATTAGAGTGACATAATACTTCTTAATAAAATTATGTTTTATTTAAACTTTGGAGATAAACAAAATTAGAAATTTATTCAAATTAGGGGTTGTAATGGCCTAAGTGGTAACGTCCCTAAATGGTGATCGCCAGACAGGGGTTCGAGTCCCGCTCAAACTCATTAATTCCTTTGGTCGCTGCAACATCACCATCCTTGTGAGCTAAGGATAGGGTGTTTTGGGGAACCTCTAGGTTCATCTACTGAGTCATCAGCAGCCATTCCTTGGCCCTTCTTGGTCCTAGTTTGGCTGGAGAGGAGGTTTGAGCGCTGATCACATGTAATATGATCAATCTCTGGGGCATTGTCCTGTAGCAGAAAAGAGCCAATACATCAAATAATTTGAATTCAGGTACATGAAATATTCATTATTACATGAGAGACAATTTTATATTTTAATTCGTAGTTTGATTAATTGACACAAAAATCTTTTTGAGCAGTTAATCATAATAATGAAGGAATATAATAAAAAAAAATACTTTTATTGTCTAGTTAATGGTCATTTCAGCGTCTAAGTTAAATGTTCATTTCATTGTCTAAGTTAAATGTTTATTTTATTGTCTAAGTTGAAAATTTATTTCATTGTCTAAGTTAGATATTCATTTCATTGTCTAAGTTAAATATTTATTTCATTGACTAAGTTAAATGTTTATATCATTGTCTAAGTTAAATATTTATTTCATTGTCTAAGTTGAATATTCATTTCATTGTCTAAGTTAAATATTTATTTCATTGTCTAAGTTGAATGTTTATTTCATTGTCTAAGTTAAATGTTTATTTCATTGTCTAAGTTAAATATTTATTTTATTGTCGAAGTTAAATGTTCATTTCATTGTCTAAGTTAAATATTTATTTCATTGTCTAAGTTAAATGTTTATTTCCTTGTCTAAGTCAAATGTTTATTTCATTGTCTAAGTTAAATGTTTAAATCATTGTCTAAGTCAGATGTTTATTTCATTGCCTAAGTTAAATGTTCATTTCATTGTCTAAGTTAAATGTTTATTTCATTGTCTAAGTTAAATATGTATTTTCTTTTTCTAAGTTAAATGTGTATTTCACTGTCTAAGTTAAATATTCATTTCATTGTCTAAGTTAAATATGTATTTTCTTTTTCTAAGTTAAATGTTTATTTCAGTGTCTAAGTTAAATGTTTATTTTCTTTTTCTAAGTTAAAAGTTCAATTCATTGTCTAAGTTAAATGTTCAATTCATTGTCTAAGTTAAATGTTCATTTCAGTGTCAATTCAAATGTTTATTTCATTGTCTAAGTTAAATGTTTTTTTCAATGATACTACACAGCAGGTCTTCGATCCAATGAAAATCCGAATGAAGGAGACTTGTAATTACAATGATTTAAGAAGATGAATATGAATAACTATATGACCTTTCTCAGGACTATTAAGGCCATTATTATGAATCCTTGATGCCTGAAGCGCTGTTTCCATAAGGACATGGCATTCGGAGTATGGCTTCCTTCGATGTTGTTTGGCTTCTGGTGAGTTTTAAACGATTACCTCTGCAGACGACTCTTCCATTCACATACACTGTTGAAAAAAACCGTATTTCTGAAACTAAATTCTCCGTAAAAAATATTCTGTTCTCAGCCGTATTTCAGAAAAATATAGGCGACCGTAATTTGTTTGGCTTCTGGATAGGCTATAGAATTACCTCTGAAGACGACTCTTCCATTCACATACACTGTTGAAATAAAAACCCGTAATTTTAATAGGAAATTCTCCGTAAAAATATTCTGTTCTTAGCTGTATTTCAGTAAAATACAGGGGACCGTAATTTGTTTGGCTTCTGGGGAGCTTATATGATTACCTCTGCAGACGACTCTTCTATTCACATACACTGTTGAAAAAAAAAACCGTAATTTTAATAGGAAATTCTCCGTAAAAATAAACTGTTCTTAGCTGTATTTCAGTAAAATACAGGGGACCGTAATTTGTTTGGCTTTTGGGGAGCTTATATGATTACCTCTGCAGACGACTCTTCCATTCACATACACTGTTGGGAAAAAAAAAAAACCGTAATTTCAATAGGAAATTCTCCGTAAAAATAAACTGTTTTTAGCCGTATTTCAGTAAAATACAGGCGACCGTAATTTGTACCTTACTTTGTTATTATCTTTTACGCCAATATATCCGTTTTTAAAACTATAAATGCCTGGCAATATTTATTCCAGGATTTTTACCATTTTTAACGGCAATTTTTTAACTGACCAATTAAAAGTCATGGATCAATTCTAAGGTATTTATTCAGTTTTTCTCATAAGTCGAAAGTTTCAAGTTAGGGCAAATAAATATCTATCTATCTATATATATATATATATATATATACGTGTGTGTATGAGTATGCACGTATTATTCATCTTATCTATAGTTTATGTATGAAAGATCTACTTTAATGTTGTTACTGTTCTTAAAATATTTCATTTTGATTGATTATTCCTTTGCTTAAGAGTTTATATCTTTCCTTGTTTCCTCTCCTCACTCGGCTATTTTTCCCTGTTGGGGCCCTTGGGCTTATAGCATCTTGCTTTTCCAATTAGGGTTATAGCTTAGCTAATAATAATAATAATAATAATAATAATAATAATAATAATAATAATAATAATAATAATAATAAAAGACACGTTTTTTTTTAATGAAATTATGAATATTTTAACTGGGATAAAAAGTTCGTTGTCATCAGTTTTCCAATGCACGATTATGCTGAATTCATTAATGATTTTAGAAAGTATTTTTGAAAGACTTTAATTGTACTATTGTATCTCATTCAGTAAGATCCAAGGAGACTTTCAAAAACTTTCCCTTGCAACTTTGGCATAATGTCCTCAGTAGATATATTTCTTCATAGAAAGCCACTATTATAAATTGCTTTTCGATAGTCTGCTCTTTCCCCAATTGTTGATCTATTAGAGTTGTGGTGGCCGATGTGGTAACGTCCCTGACTGGTGAATGCCAGACCGAGGTTTGAGTCCCACTCAAACTCGTTAGTTTCTTTTCTTTGGTCGCTGCAACCTCACTGTCCTTGTGAGCTAAGGATGGGTTTTTTTGAAAGCCTATATGTCTATCTGCTGAGTCATCAGCAGCAATTGCCTGGCTCTCCTTGGTCCTAGGTTGGGTGGAAAGAAGGATTCGGCGTTGATCATATGTATAAATGGTCAGTCTCTAGGGCATTTTCCTGCTGGATAGGGATATGTCACTGTCCCTTGCCTCTGACATTCATGAGTGGCTTTTAAACCCTTTAAAACTTTAAATGACCGAATACATTATCGAAAATTTTCATCTGTAATGTTAATATTTTCATGACAAAAAATACTTAATTTGTCGTCTCTTACTAGTTGGCATGTACTATTTTCTTAAGTATCATATGACGATGAAACTTTAATGTTTTACAATAATTCAGATGATTTAACCAATTTTTATTTCATAGATAATCGTCCGTTGAGAGTTATCTGTACGTGTGTGAATGAATAAAAAGAACATGCATAGCGTTTTTTTCTTTATTTTCATTAAAAACAAAAAATCTAGTTTGCATTCAAATCTACATATTGCACAAGAGATTCGGGTAAACCGAGCATTCTAGTACCATGTGGTAATGCCCAGTGAGATGAGAGTTCGCTTCTTATTCTATATCTAGCCCAGTGCTTAAGAGACGGAGGCTCGTCACTCAGAATCTTATCACAAAGTATGCGAGGGTGAACAACTTCAGTGTCCCACTCTAGTTTCCATCCACCCAAGGCACTTAACAGTAACCGTAACACGCCGAGAGCATCTGGAGGGTAGTCAATAGGGTAGCTGAAGAAACAAGGACATAGCTGACCCGGGCAGTCGCATGGTGTCATCTGTCCTATTGTAGCTCGGGCATGAGCTGACAAGCGTCTAAGAGCCACTTTAAAAGGGCACAGTTCACCCCCAAGTAGAGGAGTCGCACCATTCTGAAGTAACAACAGTACAGCATCTTCGTCGCCAGCTTGGGCAGCAACATAGAGAGGTGATGCTCCTTGCAGAGTAGCCAAAGGAGTGTCCACAAGCCTAGTGGTATTTCCACCTGGCTGGGGAAATGTCAGTCGTGAAGTGCGTGCGTGATCGATGAAGTACTGAAGTCTATGCCTAGCCTCTTCTGAAGAGTCTGTGTCGGGTTTCCATGAGCTGAGAAGGTGAGAAACTTTGGGTCCTAGAAGTGCTGGGGTCACTAACCTGTCCAGGCCATTTTCACAGCGGTACAGAGTTTCCATTAACTCTCTGATCACATCAGCATTCTGTAGATTTTGTTCTACAGCTATGGATGCTCCTACATAGAGAATATTGTGGAATTTTCCCAGCCTACAGACACCACCATTGCTCTCATAATGTTGGACATGGTATTGCAGAACAGCCTCTAAGAAATCACCCGTGGCTGTTTGGACATCTGCTGAGGCTTCAAGCATGGGAGTGAACGCCTGCACTAATTCATCTCGGCGTTTACGGGAGTTGAGACAGTCTCTGGCACAAGCAGTTAAGAGATTGTCTAACATTTCGGGGGTCACTTTCAATCCATTTCCATCCCGGGCACCAGCCAGAACTGCTGGCCACAACCTCTGTATGAAAGGGGCATCCTCTCCGCTTTGAGGACCCCAGTCCAAGACCAGGTGGTATGGCTCTATG
The DNA here is from genome assembly GCF_036898095.1 of Palaemon carinicauda. Classification (NCBI taxonomy): domain Eukaryota; kingdom Metazoa; phylum Arthropoda; class Malacostraca; order Decapoda; family Palaemonidae; genus Palaemon; species Palaemon carinicauda. The sequence goes on from NC_090735.1 coordinate 10,229,075, forward strand.
ATATTTCTACGGGAAACCATTTTAATGACAAGAGCTTGAGTGGAGAGAAAATGATCGCAAAGTATTTCAAATAGACAAAAGAACAAAAATTATTACTTGAAAAACTGAGACCAGAAACGATTACTTGCAAAATTCAATCTATGAGAGGAACTGAATCCAAATAGTCACCGACAATTTCAAAGTTTATTTTCATTCATTCACTAATGGATTTAATTTATTAGTACATAATAACTGCTTAGTTAATCCAGAAAGCTTCACTGCTTTACTCCATTTTCAACAAATGCTTAATATCACAACTAGATGGTTAGAAATTGCGTTTAAAGTATGTTTCTTGTTTATAGCAACGTTTTTTACTTTCTAGCAAATTAGACCTATAACTCGTGAGTCTGTTTTAAATTCACTTCACTTTCCCTAGCCACATCTTCTAAATCAGGGTGATCACTCGCTAATAAAAAGCCTCAGGATCTTCTTGTTGCCTGGATGCCAGTGAATAACTACGACACACAACCTCTTACTGGAATGGCCTAACTGGAAAGCCCAACAAGTGACGTGCCGGGAGGGTTAGTGTCACGGTGCAATGGGGAATGACAGGATTCACTTTACCCCCTCGCTCGTGTAAGCTTCTTCTTCTTCTTCTTCTTCTTCTTTAATCTCTTTTAGATCTGCTTTATCGGTTTAGCTTTATTACGATTTCAGTATACAATTTCCCACTTGATTATTATTATTATTATTATTGTTATTATTATTATTATTATTATTATTATTATTATTATTATTATTACTTGCTAAGCTATAACCCTAGTTTTAAAAGCAGGATGATATAAGGCCAGGGGCCCCAACAGGGAAAATAACCCCGTGAAGAAAGTAAACAAGGAAAAGTAAAATATTTCAAGAACAGTAACAACATTAAAATGATTTTTTTTCTATATAAACTATAAAAAAAACTTCAACAAAACAAGAGGAAGAGAAATTAGATAGAATAGTGTGCCCAAGTGTACTCTCAAACAAGAGAACTCTAACCCAAGATAGTGGAAGAGCATGGTACATTTGTACTGTACATGCATTGGTTCCATAAACCATTACCCTTTAAGGTTCATTTGATACATTTTATGAGCTAGGATCAGATTGCATAGATGAGCATGCAAATAGGTTTCGAGACATTCTCAAATTTCATAGGATTGGCTATACCTTGGTTAGTAGGGTCATTCAAAGCCTATAAATATTTTGCTCGTGAGTGGCTCGTTTTAATGATTTTCAAAATATATTTTTGTTTTCGACTCCTACTTCTGCAAAATGAACTGAACGTTCAGTTCGTACTTTTAATGTAATAAGGGCACTACAATATAGAGAATCACTCGATTGTTATTTTTCATTTTTGTTTTATAGATGTTTAAATTAAAATAAAGTTATTTATATTGAGTTTCATCGGTTAACCTACTTTTTAAACTTTGTGTTGTTAATTTTTTTTATTCCGTAATGCCTCAGAAGTGTAACTCTCTCTCTCTCTCTCTCTCTCTCTCTCTCTCTCTCTCTCTCTCATAAAACAGACAAGGTAAAAAGAATGTCCTACGAAATCTTTGCATTTTTTTATTTAAATCTCGCATATAAATAAGTTAACACTATTTTACAAATTACTTCTTTGTTGTTTCAAAAAGGATTGCATAGAAAATTGGTAATTTTTATCCATAAGTTGTAATGCATCCATGAGTTGTAATATATTAATAAGTTGTAATGTATCCATAAGTTGTAATGTACCCATAAGTTGCAATGTATCCATAAGTTGCAATGTATCCATAAGTTGTTATGTATCCATAAGTTGTAATGTATCCATAAGTTACAATGTATCCATAAGTTGTAATGTATCCATAAGTTACAATGTATCCATAAGTTGTAATATATCCATAAGCTGTAATGTATCCATAAGTTGTAATGTATCCATAAGCTGTAATGTATCCATAAGTTACAATGTATCCATAAGTTGTAATATATCCATAAGCTGTAATGTATCCATAAGTTGTAATGTATCCATAATCTGTAATGTATCCATAAGTTACAATGTATCTATAAGTTGTAATATATCCATAAGCTGTAATGTATCCATAAGTTACAATGTATCCATAAGTTGTAATATATCCATAAGCTGTAATGTATCCATAAGTTGTAATGTATCCATAAGCTGTAATGTATCCATAAGTCACAATGTATCTATAAGTTACAATGTATCCATAAGTTGTAATATATCCATAAGCTGTAATGTATCCATAAGTTGTAAAGTATCCATAAGTTGTAATGTATCCATAAGTTACAATGTATCCATAAGTTGTTCTGTATCCATAAATTGTAATGTATCCATAAGTTGTAATGTATCCATAAGTTGTAAAGCATCCATAAGTTGTAATGTATCCATAAGTTACAATGTATCCATAAGTTGTTCTGTATCCATAAATTGTAATGTATCCATAAGTTGTAAAGTATCCATAAGTTGTAATGTATCCATAAGTTACAATGTATCCATAAGTTGTTCTGTATCCATAAATTGTAATGTATCCATAAGTTGTAATGTATCCATAAGTTGTAAAGTATCCATAAGTTGTAATGTATCCATAAGTTACAATGTATCCATAAGTTGTTCTGTATCCATAAATTGTAATATATCCATACGTTGTAATGTATCCATAAGTTGTAATATATCCATAAGCTGTAATGTATCCATAAGTTACAATGTATCCATAAGTTGTAATATATCCATAAGTTGTAATGTATCCATAAGTTGTGATGTATCCATAAGCTGTAATGTATCCATAAGTTGTAAAGTATCCATAACTTATACTGTATCCATAAGTTACAATGTATCCATAAGTTGTAACATATCCATAAGTTGTAAAGTATCCATAATTTGTAATGTATCCATAATTTGTAATGTATCCATAAGTTACAATGTATCCATAAGTTGTAATGTATCCATAAGTTGTTCTGTATCCATAAATTGTAATATATCCATAAGTTGTAATGTATCCATAAGTTATAATGTATCCATAAATTGCAATGTATCTGTAAGTTACGATGTATCCATAAGTTGCAATGTATCCGTAAGTTACAATGTATCCATAAGTTTTAATGTATCCATAAGCTGTAATGTATCCGCAAGTTACAATGTATCCATAAGTTGTAATGTATCCATATGTTGTAATGTATCCGTAAGTTGTAATGTATCCATAAGCTGTAATGTATCCATAAGTTACAATGTATCCATAAGTTGTAATGTATCCATAAGTTACAATGTATCCATAAGTTGTAATATATCCATAAATTGTAATATATCCATAAGTTGTAATGTATCCATAAGCTGTAATGTATCCGCAAGTTACAATGTATCCATAAGTTGTAATGTATCCATAAGCTGTAATGTATCCGCAAGTTACAATGTATCCATAAGTTGCAATGTATCCATAAGTTACAATGTATCCATAAGTTGCAATGTATCCATTAGTTACAATGTATCCATAAGTTGTAATGTATCCGCATCAAGCTAGAAACCTTTTCTAAATTAAGAATAAAGTATGGTAAATTTTCACAAATAATGAGTGTATACGAACTACTTTACCATTTCTAACTAGGGAAACCTAAATTCACAAAGAGAGATCACGTTTAATGTTATATTTGCTTACCGTTTATTATTATTATCATTATTATTATTATTATTATTATTATTAGCTAAGCTACAACCTTGGTTGGAACAGCAGGATGCTATAAGCCCAAGGGCTCCGACATGGAAAGTAGCCGAATGAGGAAAGGAAATCAGTAGATAAATTGTATGAGAACTAATGAACAAATAAAATAAAATTTTCAAGAACAATAACAACATTAAAACGGATCTTTCATATCTAAATTATATACAGAGACTTATATCAGCCTGTTCAACATGAAAACATTTCCTGCAAGTTTGAACTTTTGCAGTTCTACACGATTAGGAAGATCATTCCACAATTTGGTCACAGCTGGAATATAACTTTTAGCATACTGTATAGTATTCGTTAGATAGAGAAGTTTGCTGATTAATTAAGTGATTATTTAGTTGATTAGTTAATTAATTGATAAAGGAATATAGTTTCTATTTATTTCTTCATACTTTGCTCTAACGGTGATGGAAGTTTTTATAAGGAAATGAATAGATCTATTATATAATTTAACTGCTTCAACCCGAATGATAAAATCCCGTCTTCCCAACTAATATTCGTTTCGGACAAGACTCCCTTTGCTATCAGTTACTTGAATTAGTGATATGATAAGCATTTCCTATCAGCTGATACGCCCTCAGGTGCATTAGTGAATAAAAAGGCTGTACTTGCTCGTGAAGGGTTGGGTGGTGAATATTAAAGGCAAGCATAGTTACGGTTAAACGAAATGTTTTATTCATCATGTGACCAAAACGATTTTACTAAGCTCCAGTGCTTCGAAAAATTTATATCTTGATTTAGATTATAATCTATGATTAGATATATATGCATACACATATGCAACACACATATTTGACTGGATATTCATATACATAAATACGTTCAACATAAAGAAAGAGAGTGAAGAAGGAAATAATAAAAACATATACGTGAAAACTTAACGGTGATTCAGAATGATGTGCCGTTACATAGAATCGTGGACCCAAGCAGGAGAGTTATCATGAGTGGCAACATATCTTTGAAATGTGATAGATACCCTGACTGCTTTCTGAAAGATTACGAAAATAAGTACACCCACGAAGGTAGTGTTAACCACATTACAACAGAAGGACAACAAAGTGTTAATACAAGAAGTGACGAGTGAGGCCTAGAGTACAAAAAGCTATAGTGGTGACAATAACATAGACTCTAACGTCTCGAAGCAGGGAGAATAGCGCTCAACATGTGTCATGTTGATAGCTCAAACTTTAGCGCTCACACATACTTACTGCTTCGTTGCAGACTTTTAGAGCAGGCTTGGTGCTTACTTTAGTTTACTTTAAAGGCTGCTTTTCTGGTCCTATACAGCAGGGGAAACTCTAGGAATTATGTGAAAATAAGTTAAGAGAGAAATTTCAGTTCAAAACTTGGTCAAACTGGTGTATCACAATTATAGTTGAGTATCCTATATCTGTGCTGGCCACTGATAACGCTAAAATAAATACAAATAAGAGATTATTAAAAACATATTTCTTGTAATTCGTATTGAAAAGTTCATGAAAGTATTTGAATTTTTCATTACCCACCACTGCTTATTTCGTTATCGAACGTCAATACAAGTGTCCCTGCATCAACATAGTCATTTCAGTTCATTCAATCGGGTCGTAATTACATTATGATATTACATTTATTTATTTATTTATATTCTTACTCCTTAGTCATTTAGATATCTCTGCTTTCTCCTTTTTGAAACACGGATAAAATTTAAAATTGTTATTTGAGAACCTCGTGAAGTTAATGTACCATTCTGTGCGGTAGGTTAATGTAAGCTTTCTTCTCTTCCTCCGTACTTTCACAAATGATTGTCTGAACACGGCCAATTCTTATCAATGATTTCATCCTCACGTATTTTGCCGTCATCCATTTGTAGCTTCTCTGAGTGACACTAAACTTTGACCAACACTTTTGCGACGACTAAGATCATCATAGCAACTTTGAGATTCTCACACTCGTCAGGTTCAAGTAATTAACGATAAACTATAATATATCCTTTTTAAGTGGTGATACCATAACGTGGTGAAAATGTTTGAGTATCGCCATGATTAGTGAAGCTGTACTAGTGAGGGCTACCTATACTAAGTTGGTTTGCTGTGAGCGATCAGGCTAAAGTTTCCCATCATCACCAATGGGCACTGGCCAGCGTTTCTCAGTGGACTAGAAACGGCGGCGTTTGTTATATATATATATATATATATATATATATATTGACGTAGTTTCATTTTATTTAAGTAGCTTACATATTGGCAGAGTAATTTATATTCGTTGCGTAGAGTGAATACATTAAATTTATTTCCATATGAAATATTATTGGAACACTAAACTGGAATTCAATAGTTAACAGTATTATTACGGTTTTTTTTTCTTGTAATATTAAAGTGTTTAATACAAGTTTATAATCAACAAGAAATAGGATTTTAGTTTTAGAATGTTATGTGAGAAACTAATCTTAATCAAGGTTATTGAATATGGTGACAATTTGGGGCAAATAGTGTACAATACATAAAAAAAAATTAATAGAAATATAGAATGTTTTTCATCTAAATACAATGTGTTTTTTATCAATGAAAGATGGGTATTATTACTTTCACTACACACAGCCAGTTTTTCCCACAGTGGTTCATGATTTTTTTTTTCTTTTTTACATAATGTACAGTTAGACACAAGATTTCCTAGCACACCTCGCTTCGAGGAAATGCACCAAGCCACACCCTTGCGTTGCGGCGAGTTCCTGTGTGTAGCACCGCCCGCCACCTATGGCATCTCCATTTACACTAAAGGTTTAAAGGTCGCTCATGAATGGCAGAGGCAAGGGACAGTGACATTGCCCTATCAAGCAGGACAATGCCCTGGAGACTGACCATATATACATATGATTAGCACCCGAGCCCCTCTCCATCCAAGCTAGGACCAGGGAGAGCCAAGCAATGGCTGCTGAGGACTCAGCAGATAGACCTATAGGCTCCTCCAAACCCAGCACCATTAGCTCACAAAGATGGTGAGGTTGCAATGACCAAAGGAACTAACGAGTTTGAGGGAGACTCGAACCCCAGTCTAGCGATCACCAGTCAAGGACAATATCAAATAGGCCACCTTACTCGCTACTAAGTAAGGGTGGGACTGGGTGCTCTTCTTCAAGATGTGCGAGTGACTTTTGTGTCTAACTGTACATCTGTTTTTTCTCTATCAACAGGTAAACACTGAGAGGAATGTTTGCTCTCATTCATCATTAATAAACGACTCAGTAGAGACATAACGACATGAATCAGGCGTTTGAACAGGTGATTACAGTACAATTCATTTCATATATTAGAAAGTTAAGATTATATAGTATGAACATAAATCTTCAATATCACTATGAAATCAACTGATTAGTAAAACACCTTTTGGCCCTTTTTTCTCAAGAAGATGAAACACACATAGGTACTACGTTTGTAATATATAACTTATGAGTGTGTGTATATATATATATATATATATACTGTATGTATACTGTATATATATATATACATATATATGTATATATATATATATATATGTATGTATATATATATACACACACACATATATATATATATATATATATGTATATATATATATATATATATGTATATGTATATATATGTGTGTGTGTATATTTATATATTCATATACATATACATATATATTACATATATATATATATATATATATGTGTATATATATATATATATATACACACACACACACACATATATATATATATATATACACTCATATATATGAATACTGAATGTGTATATGCAAGGTGTATGTAATTATATTGTTTACAGATTCAAGATAAAAACATTTCATTCACATCCTCATCTACTAAGATAGGAGTTGATATTGCAATTCCCATTCAGTTACGCCTTGCGTCAATTCAAAATTAGCCATTACAGAAAACGGTGACCACAAAAGCCACCGTAACCCATTGGTAAAGTTTTACTGTATTACATATTCTGATTTCGAACAGAAAATATATGTTTTCCTGTAGTAAATAACGTGATTTGACCGATTTTGACCTTCATTTCAACCGCAAACCAACAGAACAACTAATTCGACTAACTTTAAGTATCCGGACTGGTTGCTGTTATTACGGATGAAATGAAGGTGAAACCCGGTTCACCTTTATGGTGCCAGAACTACGCAATCGTCCATTGTCATCCTTCTGAGTGTTATTCTTAAACAGGAAACACTCGGAATCAACGTCCTATCTCTACCATGATTAGTTTTAATTAATTTGTCGGGTAGATTTTAGGGGATAGATAAAGTTACGATATTGGTTATCAGTTTTACAGTTTTAATTATAACTTAATGTTAAGTGTGTAATTACCTGTTATCATGTTAAAAGCTATGTATTTCAACGTGGTGGTTAAATTTATATATATATATATATATATATGTATGTATATATACACTGTATATATATATATATATATATGTGTGTGTGTGTGTGTGTGTATATATATGCGTGTATATATATATATATATATATATATAAATTGTTGGTTATCAAGGATGAAACTGAATTAAATTATGTCTAACTTTAATGGTATGTAAGTGTAATCGTCTCAAAAGCTATGTTTGAATTAGATTATGTCAAACTGTATGATTTTTAATAACTATTTTTTAATCATATTTACCGAAAATTTCACTTAATTACTCATTTGACATATTTACCTACCTTTTCCCCCAAACTGTACCTGCTTTTCATAACTAAATTTTCTTGCCCTGTACTACTTACTGTATACAGTGTTCTAGATCTTATGATTACGTACACATTTTTGCCATTACTTTCATTATAACTATGCAAAAAAAGCGTTCCATTGGAATGTTATCTTTTGAGATGGAGCATCTTACGGTTGACATCAATCTCTTAATTGATTCTGGACATTGGAATTGGCATAAAGCTCTTAATTGTTTGTGCATATGGGAATTTATATAAAGCTCTTAATTGTTTGTGCATATGGGAATTTATATAAAGCTCTTAATTGTTTGTGCATATGGGAATTTATATAAAGCTCTTAATTGTTTGTGCATATGGGAATTTATATAAAGCTCTTAATTGTTTGTGCATATGGGAATTTATATAAAGCTTTTAATTGTTTGTGCATATGGGAATTGATATAAAGCTCTTAATTGTTTCTGGATGTGGGAATTCATATAAAGCTCTTAATTGTATCTGCATATGGGAATTGATATAAAGCTCTTAATTGTTTTTGGATGTGGGAATTGATATAAAGCTCTTAATTGTTTCTACATATGGGAATTTATATAAAGCTCTTAATTGTATCTGGATATGGGAATTTATATAAAGCTCTTAATTGTTTCTGGAGGTGGGAATTGATATAAAGCTCTTAATTGTTTCTGGATGTGGGAATTGATATAAAGCTCTTAATTGTATCTGCATATGGGAATTGATATAAAGCTCTTAATTGTTTCTGCATATGGGAATTGATATAAAGCTCTTAATTGTTTGTGCATATGGGAATTGATATGAAGCTCTTAATTGTTTCTGCATATGGGAATTGATATAAAGCTCTTAATTGTATCTGCATATGGGAATTGATATAAAGCTCTTAATTGTTTCTGCATATGGGAATTGATATAAAGCTCATAATTGTTTCTGCATATGGGAATTGATATAAAGCTCTTAATTGTTTCTGTATATGGGAATTGATATAAAGCTCTTGCGTCTTGACATGGGAATTGGCATAAAGCTCTTAATTGTTTCTGGATATGGTAATTGTCATAAACCACTTAATTGTTTCTGGACAGAAATTGGCATAAACCTCTTAATTGTTTTTGGACATTGGAATTGGAATAAACCTCTTAATAGTTTCTGGACGTGGGAATTGGCATAAACCTCTTAATTGTTTCTGGACATTGGAATTGGAATAAACCTCTTAATTGTTTCTAGACATAGAAATTGGCATAAACCTCTTAATTGTTTTTGGACATTGGAATTGGAATAAACCTCTTAATAGTTTCTGGACGTGGGAATTGGCATAAACCTCTTAATTGTTTCTGGACATTGGAATTGGAATAAACCTCTTAATTGTTTCTGGACATAGAAATTGGCATAAACCTCTTAATTGTTTTTGGACATTGGAATTGGAATAAACCTCTTAATAGTTTCTGGACACTGGAATTGGAATAAACCTCTTAATAGTTTCTGGACGTGGGAATTGACATAAACCTCTTAATTGTTTCTGGACATTGGAATTGGAATAAACCTCTTAATAGTTTCTGGACGTGGGAATTGGCATGAACCTCTTAATTGTTTCTGAACATAGAAATGGGCATAAACCTCTTCATTTTTTTTGGACATGGAAATTGGCATAAACCTCTTAATTGTTTCTGGACATGGAAATGGGCATAAACCTTTTAATTGTTTCTGGTCATGGGAATTGGCATAAACCTCTTAATTGTTTCTGGACATAGAAATGGGCATAAACCTCTTAATTGTTTCTGGATATAGAAATGGGTATAAACCTCTTAATTGTTTCTGGATATAGAAATGGGTATAAACCTCTTAATTGTTTCTGGACATAGAAATGGGCACAAACCTCTTAATTGTTTCTGGACATGGAAATGGGCATAAACCTTTTAATTGTTTCTGGTCATGGGAATTGGCATAAACCTCTTAATTTTTTCTGGACATGGAAATTGGCATAAACCTTTTAATTGTTTCTGGTCATGGGAATTGGCATAAACCTCTTAATTGTTTCTGGACATAGAAATGGGCATAAACCTCTTAATTGTTTCTGGATATAGAAATGGGCATAAACCTCTTAATTGTTTCTGGATATAGAAATGGGTATAAACCTCTTCATTTTTTTGGACATGGAAATTGGCATAAACCTCTTAATTGTTTTTGGACATTGGAATTGGAATAAACCTCTTAATAGTTTCTGGACGTGGGAATTGACATAAACCTCTTAATTGTTTCTGGACATTGGAATTGGAATAAACCTCTTAATAGTTTCTGGACGTGGGAATTGGCATAAACCTCTTAATTGTTTCTGAACATAGAAATGGGCATAAACCTCTTCATTTTTTTTGGACATGGAAATTGGCATAAACCTCTTAATTGTTTCTGGACATGGAAATGGGCATAAACCTTTTAATTGTTTCTGGTCATGGGAATTGGCATAAACCTCTTAATTGTTTCTGGACATAGAAATGGGCATAAACCTCTTCATTTTTTTCTGGACATGGAAATTGGCATAAACCTCTTCATTTTTTCTGGACATGGAAATGGGCATAAACCTTTTAATTGTTTCTGGTCATAGGAATTGTCATAAACCTCTTAATTTTTTCTGGACATGGGAATTGGCATAAACCTCTTAATTATTTCTGGACATGGAAATGGGCATAAACCTCTTCATTTTTTTCTGGACATGGAAATAGGCATAAACCTCTTCATTTTTTCTGGACATGGAAATGGGCATAAACCTTTTAATTGTTTCTGGTCATGGGAATTGGCATAAACCTCTTAATTGTTTCTGGACATAGAAATGGGCATAAACCTCTTCATTTTTTCTGGACATGTAAATTGGCATAACCTCTTATTTTTTTCTGGACATGGAAATAGGCATAAACCTCTTCATTTTTCTGGACATGGAAATTGGCATAAACCTCTTAATTTTTTTCTGGACATGGAAATGGGCATGAACCTTTTAATTGTTTCTGGTCATAGGAATTTTCATAAACCTCTTAATTTTTTCTGGACATGGAAATTGGCATAAACCTCTTAATTGTTTCTGGATTTCTGGACATGAGAATTGATATAAACCTCTTAATTGTTTCTGGACATGTAAATTGGCATAAACCTCTTCATTTTTTTGGACATGGAAATTGGCATAAACCTCTTAATTGTTTCTGGACATGGGAATTGACATGAACCTCTTACTTGTTTCTGGACATTGGAATTGGAATAAACCTCTTAATAGTTTCTGGACATGGAAATAGGCATAAACCTCTTAATTTTTTTCTGGACATGGAAATGGGCATAAACCTCTTAATTGTTTTTGGACATGGAAATTGGCATAAACTTCTTAATTTTTTCTGGATTTCTGGACATGAGAATTGATTCAAACCTCTTAATTATTTCTGGACGTAGGAATTGGCATAAACCTCTTAATTGTTTCTGGACATAGAAATGGGCATAAACCTCTTCATTTTTTCTGGACATGGGAATGGGCATAAACCTCTTAATAATTTCTGGACATGGAAATGGGCATAAACCTCTTCATTTTTTTCTGGACATGGAAATTGGCATAAACCTCTTCATTTTTTCTGGACATGGAAATGGGCATAAACCTTTTAATTATTTCTGGTCATGGGAATTGGCATAAACCTCTTAATTGTTTCTGGACATAGAAATGGGCATAAACCTCTTCATTTTTTCTGGACATGTAAATTGGCATAACCTCTTATTTTTTTCTGGACATAGAAATAGGCATAAACCTCTTCATTTTTTCTGGACATGGAAATTGGCATAAACCTCTTAATTTTTTTCTGGACATGGAAATGGGCATGAACCTTTTAATTGTTTCTGGTCATAGGAATTTTCATAAACCTCTTAATTTTTTCTGGACATGGAAATTGGCATAAACCTCTTAATTGTTTCTGGATTTCTGGACATGAGAATTGATATAAACCTCTTAATTGTTTCTGGACATGTAAATTGGCATAAACCTCTTCATTTTTTTGGACATGGAAATTGGCATAAACCTCTTAATTGTTTCTGGACATGGGAATTGACATGAACCTCTTACTTGTTTCTGGACATTGGAATTGGAATAAACCTCTTAATAGTTTCTGGACATGGAAATAGGCATAAACCTCTTAATTTTTTTCTGGACATGGAAATGGGCATAAACCTTTTAATTGTTTCTGGTCATGGGAATTGGCATAAACTTCTTAATTTTTTCTGGATTTCTGGACATGAGAATTGATTTAAACCTCTTAATTATTTCTGGACGTGGGAATTGGCATAAACCTCTTAATTGTTTCTGGACATAGAAATGGGCATAAACCTCTTCATTTTTTCTGGACATGGGAATGGGCATAAACCTCTTCATTGTTTAGGGACATGAGAATTGGACCCATAGCTATTGCAAATGAATTCGTTTCTTAATATTGCACCATCATTCAAAATATTTCAGCATCTATATATCATAGGGGTTGAATAATATCATTCGTAAGAGGATTTTGTTGAATAACATCCATTGTTATTAAGATAATGCAATCAAACGAAGAGTAGTTTTTATACTATTGATCTTATCAG
>NC_090735.1:10249603-10257103 GCF_036898095.1 Palaemon carinicauda
ATTTTAACATTAAGTTTGCGTATCTAACTTTGGATTTATATATTGAAGAAAATCTTTACCTCTTCCATCTGGCTCTCTGTATATTCATTAACATCATCATCATCATCGTCTCCCACGCCTAATGACGCAAAGGGCCTCGGTTAGATTTCGCCACTCGTCTCTATCTTGAGCTTTCAATTCAATACTTCTCCATTTATCATCTCCTACTTTGCGCTTCATAGTCCTCAGCCTTGTAGGTCCGGCCCTTCCAACTCTTCTAGTGCCTTATGGAGCCCAGCTGAACGTTTGGTGAACTAATCTCTTTAGGGGGTTACGAAGAGCATGCCAAACCATCTCCATCTACCCTTCATCATGATCTCATCCATATATGGCACTTGAGTAATCTCTCTTATAGTTTCATTTCTAATCCGGTACTACCATTTAACTCCCAATATCCTTCTGAGGGCTTTGTTCACCAATTTACTAAATCTATTGTAGATTGTTTCATTATCATACCATGACTCATGTCCATTATATTGCAGTGTCCTAATCATATGCATAGCTTTTTAGCTAATTGCAATATGCTCTTTGCAGAGCCTTGCGTGATTCTTTAATTCTTAGTTATGTAGCAGCTGAAGTCTTTCATTCCATTTGTTTCAAGACATCCTGTGATGCGCTTAAGACAAATTGTAATTTACTGTAAAGGTTTCTGTCTTGAAGGTTTAATTTTCTTGATTTTTTTCTTAATAATCACTTGTTTTTTACGTTTTTTATTTGTGTGTCCGTTTTATTTCACAATTTTTATTGCTAAGTAATTTTATATCGTTTCTCTAAATCTTATTCTTATATTTACCTCCGCGAAGCGAAGTTGAGAGAATGTTATGTTTTCGCCACTGTTTGACCATTTGTGTGTGTGAACAACTTCCTGGCCACAATTTTACTCATAAAGTAGTAAAACTTTCATGGCTTAATTGTTATGCTGAGATGTGAAGTGATTCTGTTTTAAAAGTCCTAGGTCAAAGTTCAAGGTCAAGGTCGAGCAAAAGGTTAGACTGTTGTTTTGTGAAAAAACATCTTGGCCACAATTTTACTACTCATAGAGTAGTGAAACTTCCAGGGATTAATTGTTATGTTGAGACGTGGAAGTGATTCCGTTTTAAAAGTCCTTGGTTAAAAGTCAATGTTAATGTATTCATTAAATCTAACATGTACTGTATAAGCAATCTTGTGATCACTCATTCCATATACTGGGATCGGTAGCTATCTTGCAAACCACTTTCATAGTCTACCGTTAATTGCATATGGCCAACGATTTATGTTAAATATCTATAATTCTTATCAAATGAATTAATATCAATTAAGAATGAATATTTCGTTAAATTATTCGATCAAAGACCTTTTGTGATCAGTGACAATGGAACGTTTACTCCTCACTTAAATTTAGGGTTGTGGTGGTCCATTGGATACGTCCCTGCCTAGCGATCCCCGGACTGGGGTTCAAGTCACGCTCAAACTTGATAGTTTTTGAAGTTTCTGCAACCTCACCATCCTTGTGAGCTAAGGATGGGGGATTTGGAGGAGCCTTTAGTCTACCTGCTGTCATCAGCAGCCATTACCTGGCTCTCCCGGGTCCTAGCTTGTGTTGAGAGGGTGCTTGGGTGCTGATCATTGTATAGCTACCAGCTGAGTCATCAGCAGCCATTGCCTGGCTATCCCCGGTCTTATATTGCGTGGAGGGGGTGCTTTGGCGCTGATAATATGTTTAGCTATCAGCTGAGTCATCAGCAGCCATTGCCTGGCTCTCCCGGGTCCTAGCTTGTGTGAAGAGGGTATTTGGACGCTGAACATATGTATAGCTACCAGCTGAGTCATCAGCAGCCATTGCCTGGCTCTTCCCAGTCTTAGCTTGGGTGGGGAGGATGCTTGAACGCTGATCATATATATAGCCACCAGCTGAGTCATCAGCAGCCAATGACTGGCTCTCCCCAGTCCTAGCTTGGGTGCAGAGGGCGTTTGAACGCTGAACATATGTATAGCTACTGAGTCATCAGCAGCCATTGCCTGGCTCTCTCCGGTTATAGCTTGGGTGGAGAGAGGATTTAAGCGCTGATCATATGTATAGGTAAGTCCAGCAACCAATGCCTGGCTCTCCCCAGTCCTAGCTTGGGTGGATAAGGGGCTTGGGCACTGATTAAATATATATATGGCCAATCTCTAGTCCATTGTCACTGTCTCTTGCCTCTGCCATATATAGGCGGCCTCTAAAGATGAGATAAACTTTCAGCATTTCTAAACCTAACAATAATGATGGTAATAGAGATTTCACGTTTCCATCGCCTGTAGGTTTAAGTTTTCTTCGTTTTCTGATCACAGTTCCATCTGTATGTGATCCTGATAATAATTTTTCATACGCATAAATTACCCTCTACCATGTGACCTGGCGTACGTTCATCCACGAGTCTGTTTGTAGGTTTCACCAGCCGGCATTAGCATTCCTTGAACGACCTTCCCATTCGTTATATGAACTTTCTCCCCCAAGTGATGATTCCAGCAATCTTTAATCTTTTATTTATTTCAATTGGGTTTAGATTGATATTAGGCAATAGATTATTTAGTGTGATATGATCTATCATTTTAATCGTAATCGGAGCAATATGAATTATAAGATCCCCATGTGACTCTTTAAATTCGTAAGAAATAGTGGGATGCATCAGATGTCATATTCCATATATTGAAAATCCTGTTTTTTAATTAATATCTTAAAGTATTAGTTAAATGAAACACTGTGAAGTTTTTCGTTTCCTTAATTAACAAACACTTTTAAATTCAAAGGAAAGAGCTTGACTTTCCCTCTGTCCTCAATAGACGCTTAGGTGACTGGTACAACACGTGAACATCGCTACCGCTGAATTGACTCTGCGCTACCGAGGTCTAAGCGATGTCAGACATGGTAGCCGCTCGGGACTACGGTCTATCCCAAAGCTAGAGCAGAGTCCTTCAAAAAGGAGGCGACCATGTTACCCCATACGAATGGGAAAAAAAAGCCCGTTAATAGAAGAAGAATAATTTCCCACTGAATAAGTCTAAGGCTCACCGTTCCTCCTTCTGTTTAAAGCTTTTTATAATATGACTAATATTTTAACAACGAAAACATATTAAGTCTGTGAAGTTTTAATTGTTTATAATAGAACATAATAATTTTCTTGCATCCCTTATTTTATAGCAATTAATTCGCCAGATATCATTTTCTTTGCTCATATTACAATTACAGTTACAAGTGGAGTCCCCTGTCGATAATTTTCATTTATTATTATTATTATTATTATTATTATTATTATTATTATTATTATTACTTGCTAAGCTACAACCCTTGTTGGAAAAGTTGGATGCTATAAGCCCTCGGGCTCCAACAGGGAAAATAGCCCAGTGAGGAAAGGAAAAAAGGAAAAATAAAATATTTTAAGAACAGTAACATAAAAATAAATATCTATATAAACAATAAAAACTTTAACAAAACAAGAGGAAGAGAAATAAGATAGAATAGTGTGCCAGAGTGTACCTTAAAGCAAGAGAACTCTAACCCAAGACAGTGGAAGGCAATGGTACAGAGGCTATGGCACTACCCAAGACTGTTATTCATAGAGCTACTATAGTCCATTTCTTTTAGCGATGCATATTTGCACCGACTCGCAGCGGTGCCCTTTTAGCTCGGAAAAGTTTCCGGATCGCTGATTGGTTGGACAAGATAATTCTCACCAATCAGCGATCAGGAAACTTTTCCGAGCTAAAAGGGCACCGCCGCGAGTCGGTGCTAATATGACTCACTAAAAGAAATGGACTATAGTGTTTCATCTGTTATCTTCTTCCCAATGGTTATAATTAAAGACCTACCAGTCGTATATGTATAATTTATACTTCAGGGGTTACGGTCTCAGGGGTACTATTTCTCCAACAATCAAACTATTCCAAGTGGTTGTAATTATCATCATCATCATCATCTCCTCCCATGCCTATTGACGCAAAGGGCCTCGGTTAGTTTTCGCCAGTCGTCTCTATCTTTAGATTTTAAAATCTATACTTCTCCATCCATCTCCTCCTACTTCACGCTTTATAGTCCATGTAGGTATGGGTCTTCCAACTCTTCTAGTGCCTTATGCAACCCAGTTAAAGGTTTGGTGAACTAATCTCTTGGTTTATAATTATAAATCTACCAGTTCTTGAAATATGATTTTCATGCCAGTTGTCATCATTAGAGTTTTCAATCCTTTGCTAATGATTTTACTTCTAGTGGTTACAATTAACAGAGATACTAACCCTCTATTAATTCATTTATTTCCTTAAGGTTATATTATAGGGCTAGCAACCCTATATAGATAATTTCCTTTCCTTACTGGGCTATTTTCCCTGTTGGAACCCTTGGGGTTTTAGAAATCTGCTTTATCAACAAGGGTTGTAGCTTAGGTAATAATAATAATAATAATAATAATAATAATAATAATAATAATAATAATATGTCTCGATTAAGCATTTTTAAGTTTTTATAGTAACGATAATAATAATAATAATAATAATAATAATAATAATAATAATAATAATAATAATAATAATAATATCAGTCTCGATTAAGCATTTTAAGTTTTTTTTATAGATTGTATATGAAAGATCTATTTGAATGTTGTTACTGTTATCAAAACATGATATTTTAATTTATTCATTACTTCTCTTGCAGTTTATTTCCCTATTTCATTTTCTAGCTGGGCTATGTTTCCCTGTTGGAGCCCTTGGGATTATAACTAGGGTTGTAGGTTAGCTAAAAATAATAAGAAGAAAAATTTAGAGAAACCGTGCAAACATAGAAAACTTTACTCTTAATAATAATAATAATAATAATAATAATAATAATAATAATAATAATAATAATAATAATAATAATAATCTATTTTCGTACCGGTTGGTCTAGCTGTATCTGAGCCGCTATCCATGGCTTAATAATAATAATAATAATAATAATAATAATAATAATAATAATAATAATAATAATAATCTATTAAGCAATTTTCATACCGGTTGGTCTAGCCGTAACTGAGCCGCTATCCATGGCTCAATAATAATAATAATAATAATAATAATAATAATAATAATAATAATAATAATATTAATCTATTAAGCTATTTTCGTACCGGTTGATCTAGCCGTAACTGAGCCGCTATCCGTGGCTTAATAATAATAATAATAATAATAATAATAATAATAATAATAATAATAATAATAATAATAATCTATTAAGCTATTTTCATACCGGTTGGTCTAGCCGTAACTGAGCCGCTATCCATTGGCTTACTTTCCAGTGGTTGCAACACAGCCAGGTGGGACAGTGTTATGTGGTGGCAACGGAAGTCGTCAATAACGGAATTCCTTACGCTGACTCGTTCTCTGTTTACTGTCATTACTGTCTCATCAAGGAACCAGATGGACGGACGAGAATCACTGTCTGGACGCTCGTCAAATACAAGAAGCCTATCTGGGGAGTTGTTAAAAGTAAGACAAGGTTTGAATACGGTTAAGAAGTTCTATTGCTTGAGGGTACACTCGGGCATACTATTCTTATCTAATTTCTCTTCTGGTTTTGTTAGTTTTTTATATTTTTATAAAGGAATTTGTTTGTTTTAATAATGTCACTGTTCTTAAAATATTACCTTTTTCTTTGTTTCCTTTCCTCACTGGGCTATTTTCCCTGTTGGAGCCCCTGGGCTTATAGCATCAGGATTTTCCAAATAGGGTTGTTGCTAAGCAAGTAATAATAATAATAATAATAATAATAATAATAATAATAATAATAATAATAATAATAGTGTAAAGTTATCATCTGTAACTCAGGTGTGTTAGCGTTATCATATTGCTTTAAATCATTAATTGTATCTATTTTTTTTTTATGTCAATGATAACTACTTTAGAATAATAAGGAGGCAATGTTGTAATTTACGAAGTAACGGTACATGGTCTTTTCAAAAAAAATAAAAATTTTTGCTTTACCTGAAATCCTGAGAGAAGATTTCCTCACTGCTCCTTGAATTTGGAACAGATTATATTTCCCCAAATTTATAATTGTACCTACATTAGTATTTGCCTGTCATAGTTATGTCTAATAATTTTTCATTAGTTTATATTTTAATATCTAAGTCCTTGGGCATATAGCATCCTGCTTTCCCAACTAGGGTTGTAGCTTATCGAGTAGAAATAATAATAATAATAATAATAATAATAATAACAACCTGTCATTATATGCCTCACTTATCAAACGAAACTGAGGAGTGTATGTGCCTAAATTTTCACATGAGGTATATGCACGTACACATTTTTTATGTTCTTCAGTTAAACCTACATTTAATGCACTTAGCCGTCTACACCCCTCCACAGGCATGCTGGAAAAGAATGCTTATAACGGTGTGGAGGCTTTCCAGGCGGAGTTGCTTTCTCAAATCACTCTGGTCGTCGAGAGATCGGAAAGAAAAGGCAACAAACTTCCACCTACTCCAAGGTCCAAGACCCATACGCGGACTTCATCTTACGGACACAAGAGGCAGAGAGTACAAGGTTAGATTTGATCTCTCTCTCTCTCTCTCTCTCTCTCTCTCTCTCTCTCTCTCTCTCTCTCTCTCTCTCTCTCTCATTTCATATGGAGTGATATATTAGAAGATCTCCCATTACTATGGAATTTTGATACATGAATTAATCCTCATTGCTTCGCCTGTTAAAAGATAAAACCTCCTTTACATGAAAGATATATTTTAATATTGTTACTGTGTTTTAAAATATTCTATATTGATTAGTTATTACTTCTCTTGTAGTTTATTAATTTCTTTGTTTCCTTTCCTTACTGGGCTATTTTTCCCTGTTGGAGCACTTGGGCTTAAAGCATCTTGCTTTTCCAAGTAGGGTTGTAGCTTAGATAATAATAATAATAATAATAATAATGATACTACTACTACTACTATTACTACTACTACTAATAATAATAATAGGCCTAGCCAAGGGCTAGACGACAGAGGAACAATCCCTAGGCCTATCCCAGAGTTAGACGACAGAAAGTCTTTAAGTGGGAATCATTACCAAATAAAAAAAACAAACCTGTTTTATATTACAAACATGATTGCCTCTTGTATTTAATTAACATTCGATTGTTTTCTTTCACAGTCCCAGCGAGCAAAGACAGCGTTGTTGAAGACTCAAAATCTTCTCGCCAGCTATGGATAACCGTTTCGATGATTCTGGCCTTCTTGATGCTCATTTTCAGCAATTACATTCTTTACAATAAACTCATCGTCTTAGAAATGCGTTCTGAGCAGAGAACGGTAAAATCTAAAGAGAATAGGTAGGTTCAAAGAAATTGGGTATTTGTGAATTATAATACTTGTCAGTTGGTAGTGTGTGATGCGCCACAACATATATATATATATATATATATATATATATATATATATATATATATATATATATATATATATATATATATATATATCA
>NC_090735.1:10262103-10304303 GCF_036898095.1 Palaemon carinicauda
CGAACTCACAAAAGTTCTATTTGAACTTTACCATAACCACGGTCTAGGTAACGAACTCACAAACGTTCTATTTGAACTTTACCATAAC
Organism: Palaemon carinicauda; assembly: GCF_036898095.1. Lineage (NCBI taxonomy): Eukaryota > Metazoa > Arthropoda > Malacostraca > Decapoda > Palaemonidae > Palaemon > Palaemon carinicauda. The sequence goes on from NC_090735.1 coordinate 10,262,192, forward strand.
CACGGTCTAGGTAACGAACTCACAAAAGTTCTATTTAAACCTTGTCTTGACCAGGGTCTAGGTATAGACCGTGTCTTAGTCAATCATACACAAACAGGTCGTGTTAAATATAGCAAATACTCGTCTATATTTTTGCGAGAGAGAGAGAGAGAGAGAGAGAGAGAGAGAGAGAGAGAGAGAGAGAGAGAGAGAGGATTTACTTATAATCGATATCATGTGAGGAACCTTCGTCTCGTGTTAGCACTCGGGACGAATCGATAGTCAGGTGAGATTGCGTCTCCAAGCCATGTCTCGAGAGAGAGCTTTTAACTCGCTTTGCAAGAGACATTCGAGACATCGAGGAGACATCTGAGATGTTGCTCGATATGATGAGCTGAAAACAACAGCCTTCTGTCACTCGATAGTCTCAGAGAATATAAATGAGCGAATTTTAATTACTGCAAATCCATAGAGGTATTCTCTACACATCAAAACACTCAAGTTTCATGGTGCTTTAAAGTACCAAGCTTCTGTGCTAAAGATTAAGTTCTATTATCTTCTATTTAATTATTTGTTTATTTATTAAGAATTTCATATATACTGTTTATTTATGTTTTCCCCCTTTTTATAATGGGCTTTCCATTTAATGGAAGCTTGTTTACAAAAAGTGGTAAATATAGGCCTACTGTACAAAAGACTGCACTCAACAGAAAATAGATTATCCCTTTCAGACTTCGGTGTCAAATAAGCCATAGTTTATAAATACAATTACTATTTTTCTAAAAATTTTATCTCTAAGGATCAAACTTGAGGTTGCTAGCCTACACCGTTCAGTGCTCAAGTAGTTTAAATCCAGAAGGATACCCTAGTTACCTTTAATTTCAGTCTATATTTTCTAATTATAAATTGTTCACAGTGTGCCTGATAGAAGTTTTAAAGAATCTACATTGGGAAAAGGTATTTAATGACTCGTAGGAGGAATTACCAAAGATGATAGAAGATTTGAATAGAGAATGCAGACAGAGAACAGATAAGAGTTATGGACGAACCTCTAGAGATTATTAATGAATATACGTACTTAGGATAGACAGTGTTTCCCCAGGCCACGAGACCGAAATTAAAAGAAGGATAGGCATGGGATAGAGAGCATTTGGTAAACAAAATGAGATTAGGAAAAGTAAAATGCCACTTTCTCTTTAAAGAAAAATATTTAATGAGATGGTCCTCCCAGTACTAACTCATGCATCAGAAACTCGAAGCCTTACCAAAGCCTTAGAACATAAGCTAGTTACAACTCAATGAGCTACGGAAACAATAATGATGGGAATAACACTAAGAGACAGAAAAAGAGCAACATGGATACGAGAGCAAACTAAAGTAGAGGATATTCTAACATGTAAGGAAAAGAAATGGACATGGGCAGGACATATAATGAGAATGACAGACAATAGATGGGCATTAAGAATAACAGAATGGGATCCCAAGAAATTGCAACAGAAGCAGGAAAAGTAAGAGAAGACGATGGATTGGCGAACTAAGAAAGTGTTGATGTGGATTGGCAAAGAAAGACCATAAACAGACACAAATGGAAAGACGCCTTAGGTCTTTGTCCTGCAGTAGACTATAAACCACTGATATATATATATATATATATATATATATATATATATATATATATATATATATATATATATGTGTGTGTGTGTGTGTGTGTGTGTGTGTGTGTGTGTGTGCGCGCGCACATTCTGCCGTCGAGTGTTCAAAGCGTTGGTCTAATGTTTTAATGATCGGCAGTTGAAAGCCTTAAGGAGTAGATTATTGAGGCATTTCTTTGAGTAGGGATGTGAACTGCTACTATGTATGTATATATGTATACATACATCTATGTAGATATATAAGCATACACGAAACACACACACACACACATATATATGTATACATACATCTATGTAGATATATAAGCATACACGAAACACACACACACACACACACACACACACATATATATATATATATATATATATATATATATATATATATATATATATATATATATATATATATATATATATATATGTGTGTGTGTGTGTGTGTGTGTGTGTGTGTTGTCGTTGTTTTTCTTGTCTGTTTTAAACACAGTGAGTAGACGAGTTTAAAGCTATTGACTAAAAAACTACTAAAATACCTACAGAACTGGTGATAAGATATGTACTGTATCGACCAGTGAGTACATTTTTTTTTCAAGTACCATAACTTTACATTCGTGCAAGATAAGATTAATTAAACACATAACTGAATGGTGTTTATAAGAAAATAAACACCTTTTATAGACAGTAATTATCGTACCAAATTACTTTTTTTTTCTTATTCTAGATTATTAAATCAAATTATATTTCTATGAATATTTTACCCAAATATCTGTTTTATTTCAGATCCAAGAATCATTAGAGTTGATGTTGAAAAACATCAGAGAAAATGAAGATGCCACATACTCCGCTCATCAGAAATACATGGAAGAAACCAAAACATCAGAGAATGTTGAAGAGAAAACAAACACTGAGGATGCGTTCCTTTCCGAGGGAACCACTTGACATAGTTGATAAACGCAATGCGATTTATACATTGCTATGAAACATACCTTCGATTTTCGACTCTTGTTTGTCTAATTTATGACAATTTTGTTATTGTAAAACTTTTAGTTTTGATTTCCGTGAGTAAATATCTAAGGAAGGTCTTGAAAGACATGTTTCGATTATCCTTGCTATGCTCAGTTAACCCAATAACTAGACTTTGAGTTAACAATTCCTTGCAGCAAGGGTTTGAGCTGAGAAAAAAATAATTCAAATAGTAAGGTAAGTGGAAATACAGTAATTAAATTTTTTTTATTAATTTTATCCTTTTACTAAATTCAACTTCCGTCTAAATAGAATACTTTAATTCAAAGGTATTAAAGTATAATTATATTCCTCTTTAACTTCTGCCTGGTCTCCCATAACTTTGGCCAATGTGGAGTTTTTATCTACTATATTTCGAACATCTAGTAGGATGTCATTATTGTAGGATTTCAATAATATTGGATGAAATCAGGACTTGTAGCTGTTCCTAGTCCTTGGTGTCCTGTGAGTCCTACTGGACCATTAGCTGACTGACTGAATTTCTTTATATATTTTCAACCTAGTGGTCTTAAGTAAGCTATATATATATATATATATATATATATATATATATATATATATATATATATATATATATATATATATATATATATATATATATATATATATTTCCAACATTTTTCCCTATCTATCCGTTGACGTCACTGAATACTCCGTCACAGCCAATGAGTCTAAAGGTTTCTTTTATATGCCCTTTCCAGCCTTTCTGCCTCTTACTGATGTCACCGAGTGCTTCGTCATAGCCAATGAGCCTAAAGGTTTCTTTTATATGCCCTTTCCAGCCTTTCTGCCTCTTACTGATGTCACCGAATGCTTCGTCATAGCCAATGAGTCTAAAGGTTTTTTAATATGCCCTTCTCAGCCTTTCTGCTTCTTACTGATGTCACCGAATGCTTCGTCATAGCCAATGAGCCTAAAGGTTTTTTAATATGCCCTTTCCAGCCTTTCTGCCTCTTACTGATGTCACCGAATGCTTCGTCATAGCCAATGAGTCTAAAGGTTTTTTAATATGCCCTTCTCAGCCTTTCTGCTTCTTACTGATGTCACCGAATGCTTCGTCATAGCCAATGAGCCTAAAGGTTTCTTTAATATGCTCTTTCCAGCCTTTCTGTCTCTTACTGATGTCACCGAATACTCCGTCACAGCCAATGAGTCTAAAGGTTTTTTAATATGCCCTTTCCAGCCTTTCTGCCTCTTACTGATGTCACCGAATGCTTCGTCATAGCCAATGAGTCTAAAGGTTTTTTAATATGCCCTTTCCAGCCTTTCTGCCTCTTACTGATGTCACCGAATGCTTCGTCATAGCCAATGAGTCTAAAGGTTTTTTAATATGCCCTTTCCAGCCTTTCTGCCTCTTACTGATGTCACCGAATGCTTCGTCATAGCCAATGAGTCTAAAGGTTTTTTAATATGCCCTTTCCAGCCTTTCTGCCTCTTACTGATGTCACCGAATGCTTCGTCATAGCCAATGAGTCTAAAGGTTTTTTAATATGCCCTTCTCAGCCTTTCTGCTTCTTACTGATGTCACCGAATGCTTCGTCATAGCCAATGAGCCTAAAGGTTTCTTTAATATGCTCTTTCCAGCCTTTCTGTCTCTTACTGATGTCACCGAATGCTTTGTCATAGCCAATGAGCCTAAAGGTTTTTTAATATGCCCTTTCCAGCCTTTCTGCCTCTTACTGATGTCACCGAATACTCCGTCACAGCCAATGAGTCTAAAGGTTTTTTAATATGCCCTTTCCAGCCTTTCTGCCTCTTACTGATGTCACCGAATGCTTCGTCATAGCCAATGAGTCTAAAGGTTTTTTAATATGCCCTTCTCAGCCTTTCTGCTTCTTACTGATGTCACCGAATGCTTCGTCATAGCCAATGAGCCTAAAGGTTTCTTTAATATGCTCTTTCCAGCCTTTCTGTCTCTTACTGATGTCACCGAATACTCCGTCACAGCCAATGAGTCTAAAGGTTTTTTAATATGCCCTTTCCAGCCTTTCTGCCTCTTACTGATGTCACCAAATGCTTCGTCATAGCCAATTAGCCTAAAGGTTCCGCCTCTTACTGATGTCACCGAATGCTTCGTCACAGCCAATGAGGCTAAAGGTTTAATTTTCATGCCATACCATTTCACCAGTCAACAGAGCACTCAGTCTAAATAGGATTGATCTGTGATTGGTGCAGTAACATTGCGAGAACACGTAGTGAAACCGGCAATAGAGATATGATAGATGTAAAGCTGTTAATACAATGAGGTTTTTTAAACCATAGCCATCCCAATAAAGATATAATTTGCGTTAGATATAAGTTAAGGAAGCCATATGCCAGTCCGTGCCCAATGGTGACATGTGTGATGGTGACACATTGCAGTGAATAAGTCTGGTGTGGGATTCTGGAATCGGCCAAACATATCTTGACAATGGCAATGAATCAGCACAGACTCTTGTTATATGCCTTGTGTCATCATAGGCACGGAAAGGGTGTCGAAACTTCGCAGTTTAAGGAATAAGAACAAAATTTTAACCAAGCAATATGGAAAGAGGTGCTATGTCCAGTATTTACGAGGCCATCTGAAAAAAAAAAACCTCGATATCACTGGAATAGTGGCCAATCGAGAGAGAGAGAGAGAGAGAGAGAGAGAGAGAGAGAGAGAGAGAGAGAGAGAGAGAGAGGCCTACGTACAATAGCATAAAGAAAATATAGTAGGCAAGGATAGGAGGGAGATAATAGAAAAAGCTTCAAGACTAAAACTCCAGACAGGAAAAACTAAATTTTCAAAGTAGATGTAATAATTCGAAAAATGTATCCTCCTCTAACTAAAGCCAGACGGTTATCGAAAATTTTGACCGAAGGTTCATGGTAACTCCTCCTAAATAGTTTCAAACACCACTTTAATTATTGAATTGCCTCTTAATCTAATTCACATGCTGTAAAATACCTTGGTATATTATCTTAATCTTACCTCTTTGAAGTTTCATATGATATCAGTTAACACACCAAAGTATGATAAGTCTTAACGCACAGATTAACATTAACTCTAGACCCATAAACATTACAAGGATAAAATTTCTGTTAGAATAATCACGCTGAGTAGAAACTGTCCCAGTCATGTAATAGATGACGTTATGAACTTCATTTTCATTGTTGGGAGCAGACGTTAATAACATCATGATGTCAGCCGGTAGGATAAAACAAAAGACACGTGTTCCAATACGTAACCCCTGTGAGATGTTTGAACTGGGATCCTGTATTCTGGTATGTATGTTGTTGGGTATGTGAAGGTGAAGTTTCTCCTTTAACTTTTCAGGGAAAAGAGTTAGAGAAAGTAAGATGTTAAGACTCCTTTGCATGCGTTCATATATATATATATATATATATATATATATATATATATATATATATATATATATATATATATATATATATATATATATATATATATATATATGTGTGTGTGTGTGTGTGTGTGTGTGTATATATATATATGTATATGTATATATATATAGGCCTATATATATATATATATATATATATATATATATATATATATATATATATATATATATATATATCATTGAGGACACGTTCTGTCATTCTTAATGCAACTGTATGAAGAACATTTGAACATTTTGAACCAGTCATGAGATCTAGTAGAACTTATCGATTGCTTTAATGTAATTTTACCATTTAAGGCCATAATTAGGGCATCGTGAGATTTGACAATGGCACACATTCCTTTTAGATAAACTTTCAATGGTTCAAATCTCATAAACAAAGTTTATCGTAAATGTAACCATCAACTTGGGATATTTCATCCGTGAGAGCATGCCCTTTTATTCCTTTTAATCTGTACACGAAAACAAACCAATAGATATATCTATTAATGGTTTATCAGAGGTCATATAATGTTACATAACGGATATCGACTCTGTCAGTATAGGCTTGGCCGGAATGTCATCGTTTGGATGTTCCCGTAAGAGTAAAAGTCATGGACGGCAACTGGTCCTACAAAACAGGTATAAATTTTTTACAGATTAAAACTATGGTTTGTGAGACGACTAATAGTAATCAAATTATCATTCTGACGTCTTTGGAGAGAGTTAACTTTAATTCAGACATCCAGGGCTGACAACCAAAACCAAAGAATTCGTGTTCCAACAAAATGTAGGTCATGTAATTAATGTTTTGTTATGATCGGCAGTCGTTATTTTCGGAGTTGCCCACAGCTGCTTCGGCCTATGATACGTCATTGCAAAAATAAAGGCATGGTGTAGAGAGACACAAGAACCGTGGGATAAACTTCTTGTGAGACACCTGTGGGGGGGGGGGGAGACCAAGAGAGTAATTTGCTTGTTGAGCAGTTTCATTTCGTAATCGTAGCTACATTTATGACCTACGTGTTACCTTTGGTACTGAAAGAAACCTCAAATCTTTTAGGCCAAGGTTGGGAAGCCGAGCAAAGAATGGACGACTGGACGTCGACCTTTTTCAGTGTTATAATTACCTGGTTAATCGATATCTCACATCGATCCTTACTGAGGTAGAAAAACCTCTTGCCAAGTTGCCATCCTTTGCCATTGACGATAAAACAAGGTGCTACGACTTGGGACTTTGTAAAATGCAATTATTTCCCCTATAAGCATCTCACGAGGATGGATTCGTTATGGCAATCGAAATAAAATATTGAAAATGAGCAGTAGCCTATCTCTCGCTTGAGGGCGCAATGGGGTACACTACTTCATCTTAATTTTCTTCCTCTTGTTATTTTGAAGTTTTTTATAGTTTATACATGAAAGATATATTTTGCTGTTTTTACTTTTCTTAAAATATTTAATTTCAATTGTTCATTATATTTCTTGTAGTTTGATTATTTCCTTATTTCCTTATTTCTTTTCCTTACTGGGCTATTTTTGCCGTTGGAGCCCTTTGGCTTATAGCATCCTGCTCCTCCAACTAGGGTTGTAGCTTATTTTATGATAATAATAATAATAATAATAATAATAATAATAATAATAATAATAATAATAATAATAATACTTAATCGTGAATTTGAATACCCACCATTAATTTCTTTGTTTATCTTTTATTATGAAAATACAATTACATTTTCTTAACATACATTTTTTTCCTTTTATAAAGAAATATTCCTTAACAAATTATATTTTACATTTTTGTATATACATTATATAACAGTAATATATGATAAATCAAATTTTTATTCTATTATTTGTCTAAATATGTTTTCAAGTTAGAAACATACATTAATTGAATGACTTCCCCAGGTACTGGCGGACCTCAATAATTTTGAAAAGACACTACGAGATAAAGAGACAGCCATTATCTTTAACGAATAATAATAATAATAATAATAATAATAATAATAATAATAATAATAATAATAATAATAATCCGTGGTTAGAGCAGGTGGGCGGAGCCTTGCAAGGTAGGCGGAGCTTACGTAACCCTCTGACCAAAACTGGCTACCATGTTTGGTTGGTTTGTAGTCTGCTGTGGCGGTTGACGGTGCCAACTTTAAACGCTTCCGCTCCATTTGTGTTTGTGTGTGTGTGACCGATTCTTGGCGAAACACCTTTTAGATAATCTCTGTGATTTATAAATTTACTTTATTATATACACCATCTACACAAGTTTTTATGTTGTTGTGGCTCCCAAGACTTTTTATCATACTGTCCGTCCAGAAAGTTGCGAGGTACATAGTTATGAATGTTTTTTTTGCGTGTGCGGCGTGCGTCTTTGAAGGGCGTGTGTGAGTGAGTAGGATGGAGTGACACACTTTGCAAGTTTCTTGCGAGAGAGAGATTTTTGCAAAGCGGCTATAATGACTGATGGTAGAAGATAAACCTTTAAAGAAGTTCAAACGACTGGCATTGCAAAGGTATGTATATTTCTTTTAACTTTTCATGGTATTATATTGCTTAACTGACAGTGTGGAATGCGGCATTAGGCTACCCAAGGGAAAATGAAAGTGTTTGGAACTTCATAAGGAGGGAGGAGATTTAGCCAGATTTTTAATTTTTTCTACAATATCTGTAAAAGAAAGTTTGTAGGCCTAGTCTTTCTTCATTCGACTGTACGGATTACGTCACAATGTTGCCCCAAGTAAAGTACGCGAAGGTCTTGTAGGCGTGGTTACATCGTATAGGCCTACTTTCTCTTTATTTTTTTCTAATATTGTTTATAAATCTATTACCATATCTCTTCTCTCCTTTTCTTTCTCGCTTTGAAAGAATATCCATATAAATAGCCGACCTCTTATTAGATTATAACTTTATTGGAATGAAACTGATTAACAATTATATGGAAAAAATGTAAGACTATTATCTATGGTTTTTTCTTTTAAATATAATAGGTCGTTTTACTATCTTCATACAATATAAAGAAATGTATACTCATCAATAAGGCATTGCAACTATAGATGTATAGGCCTATTGTTCAACAGTGCAAAATATGCATTTGTATTCGGTTAAACTCAAACTCCTATTGTTAAAACACGTGACATTTAAGACACAAGAACACTTATTCAGATGGCGAATTCCAAAGAGTATTACATTTTATCAAACTTCTATACAGCTGTTTAAAAACAAATGCTAAGGTTGTATAAAGAAACACCTGTGTATTGATAGCATGTAAATGAACTATATAAACTGTATTCTTGTATCAGTTATTAGATGTTTCAATATTTGAAGGGAAATAAAAATGAGACCTGAAAATGTAAAGGTTGATTTGTATAGGCAAGAGCGCCGAAATAACTAAAGTTTATACAGTAAGTTTAGTTTTTGTATAAGCCTATACATGTAATGTTAGTAGAGTGGATGCCGAAGCGTGTTGAATAATAAGCAAGGTCAAACTTGAATAAGAATCTGTAGTTGAAGAGCTTCCAGTACAAGTAGGCTCAGATATAGGTTATATCAACGAAGCGTGATGTCCTTTGAAGTTTAAAATTTGTATACAATTGAAACACTCGAAGATGTTAAAATGAAATTAGAATTTAAATGAGTTTTGAAAATAGGTTGTTACGGGGAAAGAAGAAGTAGAAAATTATGGTTGGGATAGAAAAGTAGATGATGGTGTATTTTAAGATGTTGATATGGTTTATTGAAGGTTTATATAATGGGGTATGTTTTAGAGAGAGAGAGAGAGAGAGAGAGAGAGAGAGAGAGAGAGAGAGAGACTTGCATGGGTGAACGTATTAGGTAAGGAATGTGCTTAGTACGTTGACACACTCTTCCTTAACGATATGAAGTTTCATTTTGCTTGGTGTACTGAATACACCCTCTCTCTCTCTCTCTCTCTCTCTCTCTCTCTCTCTCTCTCTCTCTCTCTCTCTCTCTCTCTCTCTCTCTCTCTCTCATATTCGACCCGTGAATATCTCAAATGGCGACACAGCGAAGTCAGAATTAATCATGGAAGGGAGGGCTGGCTCATAGGCTTGTACACGTGTAACATTAAGTGCACACGCGCACACAGTAGATCTAACTACTTTACCTTGAGTATATTGTACAGAAAGGGTAGCTCGGAAGCTCTTCCTCTTTATTTATGCACATTGATTTTGTGCCTCAGTTATTCGAAAAACAGTGATTACACGTCATAGTTTCCAATCGGCCTGGGGAAAGCTATTGGGAGGCCCGAGAATACGTGGCGCCAGATAGAGGTAACGAAATCGCCACGCCCCCTTTTGAGATCACGAGCTGATTAACACCTGTCGTATTAAACTATATAACAGTTATTTAAAAGTCACTATACACTATATATATATATATATATATATATATATATATATATATATATATATATATATATATATATATATATATATATATACACACACACACATACAGTATACACACGCATGAAAGATCTAATTTAATGTAACTGTTCTTAAAATATTTTATTTTAATTGTTCATTATTTCTCTTGTTTATATATTTCCATGTTTCCTTGCCCAACTGGGCTATTTTTCACCTGTTGGAGCCCCCGGGCATATAGCATCCGGCTTTTCCAACAAGGGTTATAGCTAATAATAATAATAATAATAATAATAATAATGATAATCCTACGTGTGTCATATAGTTAGATAGTAATGACTGCACATAACTGTCGAGTCTTATATCGTTATTATACGGTGGTACACCTAGACCGTGGTGTGGTGTGGTCTAGTCTAGTCTAGTGTCTGCTGTTTGGAGTAAAGGCTACAGGCCGACCTTTTTCCCTTGTTAAAGGCTCGTACGAAAACCGTTAATTTACTGTTACTTCAGCTGTTGTTAGCTAGACACAACTGGTGGCTTATGTCCTTTGCGTGATTATGCAGTATGTGAGTTGAACATCTCTTAGATCTAGGTCGTTTTGTAACAAGTGAATTGTTATTTTTATGTATATGATACATGTATTGAAAGAAAAGGTATTGAATTAAAAGCTCAAGATAAGAGACGACTAGCGAAGTCTAACTGAGGCCACTTGCCCATATGCGTAGGCGGTGACGATGATGATAATATAAGATTTCTGCATGAAGGGAATATTGTACATTAGGTTTATATGATTTTAGGAAAGGAACTACATCATTCGTACTCTCTCTCTCTCTCTCTCTCTCTCTCTCTCTCTCTCTCTCTCTCTCTCTCTCTCTCTCTCTCTATATATATATATATATATATATATATATATATATATATATATATATATATATTTTATTTGTATATGCATATATATATTATATATATATATATATATATATATATATATATATATATATATATATATATATAATATATATATATATATATATATATATATATATATATATATATATGTGTGTGTGTGTGTGTGTGTGTGTGTGTGTGTGTGTGTGTGTGTGTGTGTGTGTGTGTGTGTGTGTGTGTGTGAATTCAAGGTGCATCTATGGTAACACGAAACGAGACATCCGATAAGTAATAGAGGGCAGCAGTGATATCGCTTTCATTTATTCGTTTCATTCCACTAACATTCTGACGCAAGAGAACCCAAAGCATTGAGAAACTCTTAACAAAAAATATTTCGTATTTTTTTTTTTTACCTTTTTTATAAAAAAAAAACAATTGCATGGGATTACTTAAGTATGGTTTGGAATACACCGGAAATACATCGTTTCGTCATCACACATGAAGGTGGTTTTATACCATTACGGGCTCTTGCACACAAGGCAGCACATTATCTGGAAGTGACTAATAATTTCCTCTAGAAATGTGACCTTCGTTATTTATACCAGGTCTCTTTTTTATAGTTTATATGTGAAATGTGTATGTTAATGTTGTTACTGTTCTTGAAATATTTTATTTTAATTGTTAATTGATTCTCTTGTAGTTTATTCATTTCCTCCTTTCCTTTCCCCACTGGGATATTTTCCCTGTTGGAGCCCTTGGGCTTATAGCATCCGGCTTTTCCAATTAGGGTTGTAGCTTAGTAAGTAATAACAACAACAATAACTACATCATTATCATCATCACGCCAAGAAAATGATAACTTTAAAGGTGATTTATTGATTGGTTATCTTAGTAAGTAATAATAACAACATCACGCCAAGAGAAGGACAGCTTCACAGGTGCAGTCAAGAACAACAGCAACAACAACAACAACAGGTACATCTGAGCGGAAATGCAGAGAATTTTTCTGCACTCATTGTGAAATTGCAAGGGGGGGGGGGCGTTGGGGGATAGGTAGGTAGGAGGCGCCAAGGTCATCGGAAGACGATCGTGATATCGTTATCCCGTTTGCGTGTTTCGTTATCGTTATTAGTATCGTTATAAATGAAGTTGTTTAATGCATTGTTATAATTATTATTATTATTATTATTATTATTATTATTATTATTACTTGCTAATCTATAACCCTAGTTGGAAAAGCAGGACGCTATAAGCCAAAGGCACCAACAGGGAAAATAGTCCTGTGAGGAAAGGAAATAAGGAAAAATTACGAGAGAAGTTTAAAAACAATAATAATTTGAAAATAAAAATATATAAACTATAAAAACTTGAAAATAACTAGAGGACAAAAACTTCAAAATAACAGGCGGAAGAAAAACAAGATATAATAGTGTACCCGAGTGTACCCTCAAGCAAGATCCAACTATTTCAATCATTTTAGGGCGTAAATGAACAGGTTTATATTTTCACTAGTTCGATGCATATTGTTTCTTTTGATATCCCATCAATCAGGAAAAAAAAATAGATGGAAAAGGCTTCACAAAATGATGGAGACTGAAGGCGTTACCCGAATTATTTCGAAGGCATGAGAATGTTCAGTTGGTGACATCATGACGTCACAGGTTCCAGGTGTACGAGTAGAAAGCCTCTTGCGTTGCTGAGAGAAAGTTGAGCTTTGGCGATGAGAACTTTCGTAGTAAGAATGAACGTTGAAATGTGTTCACGTTTTCTCTTCTATCTTGTTTCTCATTTCCTCTTTTTATTTTATTGTTTTTATCCTCTTGTTATTTTCAAGTTTTTACAGTTATATATGAAAGATTTATTTTAATGTTCTTATTGTTCTTAAACTTTTCTAGTTTTTCCTTATTTCCTTTCCTCACTGGGCTATTTTCCCTGTTTGAGCCATTTAGCTTATAGCATCCTGCTTTTCCAACTAGGGTTGTAGATTAGCAAATAATAATAATAATAATAATAATGATAATAATGATAATACTGCAATGGCATAAAAGTCAATGAATCTGAATTCTATCACCAGGCCCTTCTGATAGGTCAAAATAAGATTAAATAGTTCACCTTGGCTTCAAGATAGTGTCACGTGTTTATATCAGTGTTGCACAAGGGGGCTTTGATACAAACCAGCCACCAAACCTGTGGTGTGGAACAAGTTATCGAGGGTCGAAGAATGTTAGTTTAACTCCTTTACCCTTCCCACCGATATATTTACGCATAATCGTGATAAGTTTATTTGCAGCTACAAAATGCATATCTTTCATATACGTCGTAGATGTGTTTGGCTATAACTTGACGATATCCAGTTTCTCCAATTAGCCAGCTGCGTTAGTCGAGTATTTCAGAATTCTATCGTAAGAGATTCAAGGAATTATCCGTAATTATTATCTTGATTGTATCCTTATTACACTTACATATTTATATATCCTTTTCACCTTTACCAGTTCCAGAATGCGTCGGTTTTTAAATACTTTTCATCTTCTATGATTTCAAGGTCATCTCAGAAAGATCTCAAGGGACGAGGTGGATAGTGGAGGGATGGAATAACCTTGTGGATGGATGGATGGAGGGAGGAAGGAGGAGGAGCAGGCCGGGTATGGATAGATGGCTGGCTGGTGGGAGGGAGGAGGAGAACGAGTACCGGTTGAATTCAACCGTCACCACCACCAACACCGTCTTCTCCACACCCTCCCATTCAACCAAACCTTGTTAAAGGCCAACGCCGACATTTAACTGGACCGGTTTGGTGGGGAACAAAACATTTTATGTGTTAAGCTGCAATTGCTAATTTCGCCTTTTTTTTTTTTTCCAAACGACTATTTGTCCACGCTGGCCAAAATGCATTGCACCGAGTAAGGTACAATCTAATTACTCCCACGTTTAGTTAAATGCTAGAGGATGATTCACAAGATGAGGTTGAGTCAAGGGATGACGTCATTGATGCTAAATCCCACCCCTTTCTCCCTCCATCTCCTCATCCCCCTCTGCGTTTAAATGAAGTTGGTCTGTTGATTTTTAACCTTATACCCGGACATTCCTTTGGCGCGTCATCACAACGGACGTACACACGTACTAAACCGGGCCTGTTCTTCCTCCCAGTCGTACGCCATTACATTCTATTATAACACTAGTGTACGCGACCTGCGAATCAGACTGCTAAATATGTAGATATGCAGATAAACACACACGCACCCCATCTCACCAGGGTACGACTACTCATTCTCCCCATACCCGAGGGAGGAGGGAGAGCTGAGCGTAAGCGAATATGTATATATATATATATATATATATATATATATATATATATATATATATATATATATATATATATATATACAGTATATATATATATATATATATATATATATATATATATATATATATATATATATATATATATATATATATATAGAAAGGTACGTGCTCTTCATTATATAGGGAAATAAAAGTAGAAAATACAATGAGCTGTTTAGCCAACAAATATAATTATTTTTTATGTTGTGTGTCAGCTGATATAAAGATAATGAATGGTATTTCGTTGACCTTCCTACGTTGTGTACACTCTTAAATTATACCCAAATGATGTATGCAAATGCATGTAATGTAGTTGTATTTTTCTTTGTTAAGTTGTAGGACTCGATGAATCTACTAATGATTGCATTATTCCATTGCGTAGGTCTAATGAGTTTTTTAAGGCATCTCTAGTGTTGAAATCTCTTCCACATTAACAAGTAAATATGTATTTACGGCATATACTACTGTGTGTGTGTATATATATATATATATATATATATATATATATATATATATATATATCTATATATATATATCTATATATATATATCTATATATATATATATATATATATATGTATATATATATGTATATATATATATATATATATATATATATATATATATATATATATATATATATATATATATATATATATAAAGTGGCTCTTTCATTTTATCTATCTTATAGGCTTCCACTGGAACCTTTGTGTTCTGTATTCACGATTATTATTATTATTATTATTATTATTATTATTATTATTATTATTATTATTATTATTATTATTATTATTATTATTAGCTAAGGTACAACCCTAGTTCGTAAAACAGGATGCTATATTCCCAAGGGCTCCAGCAGGGGAAAAATAGCCAAGTTGGGAAAGAAAATAAGGAAGTACATACACTAAATTTAAAGTAATTAATAAAGATTAGGAAGATCATTCCACAGTCTGATCACAGCTGGAATAAAACTACTAGAATGATGTCGAAGTATTGAACCTTATGGAGAAAGCAAGACTTAGAAGTAAATGTATACTTAGTACTACGTACAGGATGGTACAGTCTGGGAGGAATTAATTGGTCAGCTTTATGAAAAATCTTATGCATATAATAAGGAGTTATTACTAATGTGACGTAGAAGTAAATTCTAGAATCAGTCTATGAAAAGTTTCATTACGTTACTTACTTCGTCTTAGTCTTAGAATTCCGTCTTTAGTGTACTTTTTGTGGAATAGAAATTCCTGTGATTTTATGACCTCCTTGCCAAAACAGCCCACCCGTTCCCCACAAAACGTGTACTAATTATGTGAGCTTTTGTTCCGAGTTCCTTCCGATCTTTCCTACCTCTATTTTAGAAGATTTGGTTTTGAATTACCCATATGTGCTGTCCTTGCAAGATTGTATTAGATATTGAATTACCCATAGGTACTGTCCTTGTAAAATTGTATTAAATATTGAATTACCCATATTTTCTGTCTTTCTAAGATGGTAATGAACTTGAATAATTTGTAATTTACGTACATCAAAAGTAATGGACATTTAAAACAAAGGTTTCCTGAGTGTCTTCTTACATTTATCCCTTTCAGCATAATAAGGGGATTAATGGAGTATTATTGCATTATTATTTTCAGAAGTTTGCTCTTTTCACCTTCAAGTTTTTTAATTGAATTAACAGTAAGATGAATAGGACATCAAGAATTTTGAAAAGTACCAGAGACGTGAACCTAAGTTAGTATGATAAGTAAGCGATAAGTTGTAGGTTTTACAGATGCCTAGTCACGCAATATAACCCCAGGGGCATTTTGTAGTAGTGGCACCTTTAGTTAACACCAATAATCAATTTTTTACGTGTGATTCCGTGATTTTTTATAGGCCTTAAAATGGGGCAATAACTGATGCCTGCGGACAATGGAGACAAGACCAGAATCATTACTTATTAAGTAGTTGAGCGACTGACATAAACTAAATAGGATCACTTTGTCATTTTTTTCCCAGTTATGCATGTAGTAGTAATAGCTGTAATCACTTGCAACATATCTCTATATTTCCTCACCCAAGTGAATCCTGCCACATGAATTAGCGTTTCATCGTTATGTCAATGATGGGTCGGGTGTTTTCTGGCACCGATTTTTCGGCCCCGTAATTTTAGGGCCAGCTTTTTTGGCAACGAGGTTTTTTTTTTTTTTTTTTTTTTTTTTTTCATCCAAATTGAAAACGAAAACAGGGTAAACGGGTTAGATTAGAGTAGGCTGAAAGCTCTAAAACATACAAAAGAATACAATAATAATTAAAATTAAGTAAAACATTATGTAGAAGAAGATAACAATTATGATAAAAACTCATTAATTTAGCGCATCTTGTAATTTTGGGCTTAATCAAGCAAATATACTAATGGTTCTTTCTCATCAAACAGCCCATCAATATTCAAAATGCCCTAGTCAGCGTTTTATGTAGTGAATTTTCGCCTTTCTGTAGATGGGTTCAACTAATATATTTTTCTTTGAGAGAGACTTCTTAAAGTTAGTAGTAAAAGGCAGTTTCTATACTCTGAAAATATTTTAATTGAAAGAGAAGCAAGTAGCTCTATTTGGTGACAAAAAAAAAAACTCGTCGAAAAAAATAAAAAAACTCGTCGCCAAAAAGCTGCCGACAAAACGTTGGTTCCAAAACGTTGGCGCCAAATAGAACCATTCCGGTCTATGATTGGGTTCAGGAATTCTAGTGACAATTGTATGCTTGGGCTTAATGTTTATAGTTAGAAGTGTTTGGTTGGGTTCAGGGATTCTACTTCAGAGTGCATGCTCGAGTTCATGATTTCTGGAACTTACAAGTGTATGCTTGTGTTCAAGATTGGGTTGAATGTTATTATCAAGCGTATGCTTGGGTTCAATATTTCTAGTGACAAGCGTATGCTTGGGTTCGGTATTCCTAGTGACAAGCGTATGCTAGGGCTCAGTATTCTTATTGTCAAGCGTGTGCTTGGGTTCAGTATTTCTAGTGACAAGGGTATGCTTGGGTTCGGTATTCCTAGTGACAAGCGTACGCTAGGGCTCAGTATTCTTATTGTCAAGCGTGTGCTTGGGTTCAGTATTCCTAGTGACAAGCGTATGCTTGGGTTCGGTATTCCTAGTGACAAGCGTACGCTAGGGCTCAGTATTCTTATTGTCAAGCGTGTGCTTGGGTTCAGTATTCCTAGTGACAAGCGTATGCTTGGGTTCGGTATTCCTAGTGACAAGCGTATGCTAGGGCTCAGTATTCCTAGTGACGAGCGTATGCTAGGGCTCAGTATTCTTGTTGTCAAGCGTGTGCTTGGGTTCGGTATTCCTAGTGACAAGCGTATGCTAGGGCTCAGTATTCCTAGTGACGAGCGTATGCTAGGGCTCAGTATTCTTGTTGTCAAGCGTGTGCTTGGGTTCAGTATTCCTAGTGACAAGCGTATGCTAGGGTTCAGTATTCCTAGTGACAAGCGTATGCTAGGGCTCAGTATTCTTGTTGTCAAGCGTGTGCTTGGGTTCAGTATTCCTAGTGACAAGCGTATGCTAGGGTTCAGTATTCCTAGTGACAAGCGTATGCTAGGGCTCAGTATTCTTGTTGTCAAGCGTATGCTTGGGTTCAGTATTCCTAGTGACAAGCGTATGCTTGGGTTCAGTATTCCTAGTGACAAGCGTATGCTAGGGCTCAGTATTCTTGTTGTCAAGCGTATGCTTGGGTTGAATATTCCTATTGTCAAGCGTATGCTTTGGGTTAAATGTTCCTAGTGAAAAGCGTATGTTAGGGCTCAGTATTCTTGTTGTCAAGCGTATGCTTGGGTTGAATATTCCTATTTTCAAGCGTATGCTTTGGGTTAAATGTTCCTTGTGACAAGTGTATGCTAGGGTTCAGTATTCTTATTGTCAAGCGTGTGCTTGGGTTCAATATTTCTAGTGACAAGCGTATGCTTGGGTTCAGTATTCTTATTGTCAAGCGTGTGCTTGGGTTCAATATTTCTAGTGACAAGCGTATGCTTGGGTTCAGTATTCTTATTGTCAAGCGTATGCTTGGGTTCAATATTTCTAGTGACAAGCGTATGCTTGGGTTCAATATTTCTAGTGACAAGCGTATGCTTGGGTTCAGTATTCTTATTGTCAAGCGTATGCTTGGGTTCAATATTTCTAGTGACAAGCGTATGCTTGGGTTCAATATTTCTAGTGACAAGCGTATGCTTGGGTTCAGTATTCCTAGTGACAAGCGTATGCTTGGGTTCAATATTTCTAGTGACAAGCGTATGCTTGGGTTCAGTATTCCTAGTGACAAGTGTATGCTAGGGCTCAGTATTCTTATTTTCAAGCGTATGCTTGGGTTCAATATTTTTAGTGACAAGCGTATGCTTGGGTTCAATATTTCTAGTGACAAGCGTATGCTTGGGTTCAATATTTCTAGTGATAAGCGTATGCTTGGGTTCAATATTTCTAGTGACAAGCGTATGCATGGGTTCAATATTTCTAGTGACAAGCGTATGCTTGGGTTCAGTATTCCTAGTGACAAGCGTATGCTAGGGCTTAGTATTCTTATTGTCAAGCGTATGCTTGGGTTCAATATTTCTAGTGACAAGCGTATGCTTGGGTTCAATATTTCTAGTGACAAGCGTATGCTTGGGTTCAATATTTCTAGTGATAAACGTATGCTTGGGTTCAATATTTCTAGTGGCAAGCGTATCCAAAATGTATGAAGAAAGAAGTCACGTTGGATATTACAGCTACACAACCAAAGGATTTGGAAAGGAAATATAGAACAGCATTGGCAGTGGTAAAGACAGATGGGCTCCTTAAGCTGGTGTATGGCGAAGGAAAGCAATGATTGAAGGGAAACTGAAGAGAACGCAGAATCGAAAAGAATGGCTTCCGTGAGAGATGATATAACTGTTAATGTTTTTTTTTTTTTTTTTTTTTTTTTTTTTTTTTTTTGGGGGGGGGGGTTGTTTGGCGGGGGGAAGTGGGTGAGATACGGTAAAGGGAAGTTCCCAAACAGAAATTGTTTGTTTTATGAACCAAGAAATTTGAAGGGAGTGCTCAAGAAAAGTGAAGTGACGTTGCCACGATTTATTGAAAATAAGATTTAGGATTAAGCAGTTTTCGTATTTATTCGAACATATTTTGTACCCATTAGAAGTGTGAATAAGCGCTAAAGTGAGCTTAATATCAAACTTTTGGCGTGTGTTATATTTGGTTTTCATGTACACAAGTATAAGTGTCATAGATCATAATCTCTGATAGTATAGATTCTCTAGAACCGGGTGGTCCAACTACAGGCCCACGGGCCAAATGTGGCCCCCGAGGGGATTTTTTGTGGCCCTCCAACACTGACATAATTATGCAGCATGATTTAATATGTCGAAACCTTACTGGACCTAAATGATCCCTCCTTAATACTAACAAAATAATAAAATGATAAATAATAAAATAAAATCAAAATCACACATTTCAGTAGAATTTCAGTACTCTCTCTCTCTCTCTCTCTCTCTCTCTCTCTCTCTCTCTCTCTCTCTCTCTCTCTCTCTCTCTCTCTGTCCCAAACCATGCGTTCAATACCAATGTTTATTTTACTTTTGACGGTAGATAGGATAATAAAAATAACAGTAACAAATACAAATGTAACAAGATTAAGGAAAACCCCGTGAACGGAATGGGGAGCGAGCCCCTGCTGTTTCGAATAGTTTTCAGCTTGCCTCTGTTTTGCAGTTAAGCTTTATTGTTCATAACGTCTCTCCATATTGGGTCAAAGTAAGAAAAGAAAGTTCTCTGATATGAACAGAGCATATGATATGTAGTGCGAAGAAGAATATTGTGTGGCATCAAATAGGTTCTGATCTTAAAGAATATGTTCGAAGGCATTGTAAGACATTGCACAAAGAAAAGTATGCTCATTTGCGGGGAAATCACGAAGTGGTAAATTGAATATCTTGATGGGCAAACATCAACAGCATAATCATCGGCCACATAACTTCTGAAAACCACAAACAGCTAGTCTTACTGCTTTATAAGAAGTTACTTGGGTGCTTATAAGAAATAGAAAATCATTAATGGGTGGAGAATTAATAAAGCAGTGTGCAGTAAAATAGCACAACAATTTGCTGAAGACAATGTACCTGGTAGTAAAAAAATTTGAAAGTGTCATTCTCTTACCAAAGAATTGAAAGAAGAGTGAATGAATTTGATCAGCATATTCCCATGGAACTTAAAAATATAATGAAACATCGCAAGTACTTTTTACTGGATTTAGATGACAGCACTGATGTAAGTGACACAAGTCAGTTACCCGTATTTGCTGGCACCATTGGCGAAGATTTTGTGGTACACGAATAACTTGTCAAGATGCAGTCATTGAATGATGATAGCAGAGGTTCTGATATATATACGTTTCCCTCGTATCCGTGGTCAATGAATATGGAGGGTTTAAAATGTGTTCCTGCATTATAACTGATAGTACGGAAGCTATGGGTGGCAGTAATGTGGGGTTAGTTGGTTTCTTAAAGGAAAATGGTGTGCATTGTATCCCACTGCACTGCGTTATTCACCAAGAGGCCTTATGAAGCAAAATATTGTAGATGAGTGATGCCATGACAAGTATTGTCGGTATGGTGAACTTAACAAAATCAGCATATTAGTCATTCAGAACAGTGCTAAATTCAGCTACACGATAAAGACTTTCTTTGCTCACAAGCAATTCTTACAGTAATAACTGCCCAGCTGACCGTTCTAAACATGAACCTACAAGGAAAATTACAGAATGTTTCCCAGTTAGTTGGACTTGTTGATTTTCTCCGTAAAAAACTGCAACTTTTCAGTGAATGCTTAAACAAGAATGATCTAACGCACTTCCCTTCTTGTCATGAATTGAACAGAATTTTACCTTATTTCACCTTTTTTTATTTTTCCTTGCTTCGGGGGGAAAAAATATTCATATACAAACAAGTATGGAGGAAAATCTTATGGCACGGTGTTTAATCTCTTCAATTGCATCTACATACTTGGTAAAAGAAAAAATCATTTATACAAATGAAATGAATCCTCCCCCTTGGGGAAAGGTGCTCCCCTTCAGTTACTGCACCAGGAATTCTAATTCTAATACTAATCTTATTTTTTGGCCCGTGTCATCAAGGATTCCAGGTAATATGGCCCTTGGCATGGAAGAGGTTGGACCACCCTGCTCTAGAACATTCGTTGCCAATATGATATCGCGCCTTTAAACATCGATATTCGAGTGTTTATTATTTCCATATATTAATTCTTATATGTTGCACATCCATTTCAACCACTTATTTTCGTATGTTTCTCTCTTAATTGCATCTCCCTCAGAGTTGGGCTGAGAATGACGTAACGGGGGGTGGCTATGCACTCTTAAAGGTTTAAAGGCAGTTCATGAATGGATGAGGCAAGGGACAGAACATTGCCCTATCAAGTAGGACAAGGGCCTAGAGACTGACCATATATACATATGATCAGCGCCCACGCCCACTCTCCGCCCAAGCTAGGACCAAAGAGGACCAGGCATTTGCTGCTGATGGCTCATCAGGTAGACTTATAGGCTACCCCAAACCCCTATCCTCAGGATTATGAGGCTGCAGCGACCAAAGGAACTAACTAGTTTGAGTGGGAGTCGAAACTCAGTCTGGTGATCACCAGCCAGGGACGTTACCACATCATCATCATCATCATATCCTCCTACACCTATTGACTCAAAGGGCCACTGTTAGATTTCGCCAGTCGCTCTATCTTGATCTTTTAATTCAGTACTTCTCCATTCCTCATCTCCTACTTGACGCTTCATAGTCCTCACCTATGTAGGCCTGGGTCTTCCAACTATTCTAGTGCCTTGTGGAGCCCAGTTGAAAGTTTGGTGAGATGATCTCTCTTGGGGAGTGCATGAAGCATAGGCCACCACAACTCATGAGGGCCAGATGAGGTGAGGTGAGATAATGGGGCGGGGGGGGGGGGGGGGGTAAGTGAGCGTTTGCACGCGTCATGAAGAGCGTGCCCAATCGCTCTTGTCGCTCTCCCCACTATTGGGGCGTTTGTTGCGAAGTGCAGGCTTCCTTATTATTGGTTGGTGGCAGCAGAAATCCTCTCTTATTTAATTGGATTTTTCTTTCTTGCTTTCTGTTGCGATGAATATTTTCTCTACTTTTAGTGAAGTAACTACCGTGCGTTTTTTTTTTATCGGTGACCATTTTTTATTCTATTTTCTTCTATATTTTTTTATATTCTTATCGTATCTTTTCATTGTCTGTTGGTCCTTTTAGACGGTGAAAATTTTGATATATTTATTTTCTAATATGAAAGTCTTATTTCTTCTTTTCATCAACCATTTTTGACATCGGGTGCTGCAATTTTTTATGTTTATACATGCAAATACCCATGGTGTATAACTGCTTTTCAAATAATAAGCAGAAATTATAATAGGTATATCTCTTATATATATATATATATATATATATATATATATATATATATATATATATATATATATATATATATATATATATATGTATATATATATATATATATGTATATATATATATATATATATATATATATATATATATATATATATTGTAAAACGTTTTCTCCTTTAATACGTTTGCTTGTCATAAGTTTTATAGTTGAATGATAACACGATTACATTTTCTATATGATTAATTTTAACACGGGACTAAGTTATCTCTACTCATCAATTTCCACACATGGCCATTCTATTCCAAGGATGCCACAATAGTAGTGCACTTCACCTGGCACACTGTAGGCATTACTTAGGGGCCTTAGTATTATCTCATTTGGCCCCTAATTACACCCACCGTATAGCCATCTGCTATACCTCGATTCCTGCTTCCCTTCATCTCTCTTTCACTACTTTGAGCAACTGCGGGATTTTCATCCTGGTACTCATTGGTGCTAAATGCATTAACCGGCCTTAGTTGTGGCCGTTTGGTAACTATTCATCAATCCATGGCTCAGTGAATTTATGAGTAAAAGCTTTATGATACATATAAATCTATGGCTCAGAGGATTTCTGAATGGAAGCTTTATGGTACATATAAATCCATGCCTCAGTGGATTTATGGAATATAAAAGCTTAATGGTACTTTAAATCCATGCCTCAGTGGATTTATGGAAAATAAAAGCTTTATGGTACTTATAAATCCGTGCCTCAGTGGATTTATGGAAAATATAAGCTTTATGGTACTTATAAATCCGTCCCTCGTTGGTTTATGGAAAATAAAAGCTTTATGGTACTTATAAATCCGTGCCTCAGTGGATTTATGGAAAATAAAAGCTTTATGGTACTTATAAATCCGTGCCTCAGTGGATTTATGGAAAATAAAAGCTTTATGGTACTTATAAATCCGTGCCTCAGTGGATTTATGGAAAATAAAAGCTTTATGGTACTTATAAATCCGTGCCTCAGTGGATTTATGGAAAATAAAAGATTTATGGTACTTGTAAATCCGTGCCTCAGTGGATTTATGGAAAATATAAGCTTTATGGTACTTATAAATCCGTGCCTCATTGGTTTATGGAAAATAAAAGCTTTATGGTACTTATAAATCCGTGCCTCAGTGGATTTATGGAAAATAAAAGCTTTATGGTACTTATAAATCCGTGCCTCAGTGGATTTATGGAAAATAAAAGCTTTATGGTACTTATAAATCCGTGCCTCAGTGGATTTATGGAAAATAAAAGCTTTATGGTACTTATAAATCCGTGCCTCAGTGGATTTATGGAAAATATAAGCTTTATGGTACTTATAAATCCGTCCCTCGTTGGTTTATGGAAAATAAAAGCTTTATGGTACTTATAAATCCGTGCCTCAGTGGATTTATGGAAAATAAAAGCTTTATGGTACTTATAAATCCGTGCCTCAGTGGATTTATGGAAAATAAAAGCTTTATGGTACTTGTAAATCCGTGCCTCAGTGGATTTATGGAAAATATAAGCTTTATGGTACTTATAAATCCGTGCCTCATTGGTTTATGGAAAATAAAAGCTTTATGGTACTTATAAATCCGTGCCTCAGTGGATTTATGGAAAATAAAAGCTTTATGGTACTTATAAATCCGTGCCTCAGTGGATTTATGGAAAATATAAGCTTTATGGTACTTATAAATCCGTGCCTCAGTGGAATTATGGAAAATATAAGCTTTATGGTACTTGTAAATCCGTGCCTCAGTGGATTTATGGAAAATATAAGCTTTATGGTACTTATAAATCCGTGCCTCATTGGTTTATGGAAAATAAAAGCTTTATGGTACTTATAAATCCGTGCCTCAGTGGATTTATGGAAAATAAAAGCTTTATGGTACTTATAAATCCGTGCCTCAGTGGATTTATGGAAAATAAAAGCTTTATGGTACTTGTAAATCCGTGCCTCAGTGGAATTATGGAAAATATAAGCTTTATGGTACTTATAAATCCGTGCCTCATTGGTTTATGGAAAATAAAAGCTTTATGGTACTTATAAATCCGTGCCTCAGTGGATTTATGGAAAATAAAAGCTTTATGGTACTTATAAATCCGTGCCTCAGTGGATTTATGGAAAATAAAAGCTTTATGGTACTTATAAACCTATGCTTCAGTGAATTGATAAACAAAAAAAACACTTCATGGGATTTACTCATAAATTCAGGCCTCAATGAATTTATGAAAAATAAAAGCTTTATAGTACTAGGCGGGATTTATAGAAAATAAAAGCTTTATGGTACTTATAAATCCATGCCTGGATGGATTTAAAAAGATTCCATATAAAAGTTTTATGCTACATATTCATGAATCCATGTCACAGTAGATTTATAAATATATACCATAAATGCCTTATGGTGCATATTCTTAAATTGATAAATCCATATTCTGAGAATGTTGGCATTTAAACCTAAAGACCTTCCATATTTGTCCCATGTGACTGTTTTCTAATTTTGAACAGCATTAACAACAATGATAGAAATAATGTTAATAATAATTATAGTAAAACACCATTAGTTAATTGAATCTTCTTTATTTCTGTAATTGACCTCACACGTCTCGAACTGTCGACCTAACCTTGCCAGGACTCCTCGTTGCTGGTAGGAAGGACGTAGGCAACTGGTACAACATTTGAACATTCGCTACGGGGGTCTAAGCGATGTCAGGCAGGGCAGCCGATCGGGACTATGGTCTACCTCAAAGCCAGAGCAAAGTCCCTCAAAAAGAAGGCAACCGTGCTTACCCATACAAAATGGGGAAAAAGTACGTTAATAGAAGCTGTCTTAGTCAAATTTACCTATCCTTAGACATGCTAGATACAGTAATCCCTGACTGGTGAACGCTAGACTGGGATTCGATTCCTGCTCAGACTCGTTAGTTTTTTTGGTCACTGTAACATCCCCATCCTTGTGAGCTAAGGATGAGGAGTTTTGGGGTAGCCTATAGGTCTATGAGACTCTATGTGCTGAGTCATCAGCAGGTATTGCCTGGCCCTCCTTGGTCCTATCTTGGGTGGAGAGGGGTCTTGGGTGCTATTCATATGCATATATGGTCAGTATCTAGGGCGTTGTCCTGCTTGACAGGGCAATGTCACTGTCCCTTGCCCCTGCCATTCATGAGCGGTATTTAAACCTTTATGCATGAATCCCTGGTCTCCCCCACATTTCACAAAGACACAGCCTAATGACCCCAGGACAAACGGATAATCCATTTGGACATCGTTGCCAAAGGTCAGTCCACTGAAGTATTTATTTTTTTCTACTCCTGGACAATGTTGGCTAATCCCACTCTGTTGATTACATTCTTTCTATTTATGACGTTTGATTTAGGAAAGATGATTGCAGTGCTTTCAACTGAGAAATTGTCATCATATTTTCCTGATTTTCATGTCATTGCTTGTATACATTACTTTAGCTATTTGGGGTTATTCGATTGGTTTCTTGTCAACAACTCCACACCTCTTACCATTAAGTGTAACTATACTCTATCGGATCCTTTAAGGCGAACAAGGCTGGGTTTGGGCCGGGAGCGGCGATGCCATATCAAATATTACCATCACGTTGTATGGTGTATGGAGGCAGCATAAGTTAAAAAAATGTAAATATAATTAATTGATAATAAATATTCGCGATTATTAAATGCCCTCGTAATTTCTTTACTTTTAATAACAATGAAATTACACGTTTCTTCTTAAACGTGGCAGGAAAATTTTACAGCGCTGCCACATCCTTCTCAGGCGTTAAGCTGACCTCAGGGTATGAATATGTCAAACAGGTGTGTCTCCATAAAGACGGCTCAACCAAAACAGTCAGTCATTAAGGAGTCTGTCGCCCTACCAAGAACATGGAAGGAAGTCCTCGTTATACAAATAAATTTATTTTACATATTTTTAATATAAAAGATGTGCAGAAATAAATCTCTATAATCCTGGCATTCTTGTGTATCGTTATCAGTATAACATTCATGACTCAAAACTATCATCTATTTGTTTTGATAAATCCTTACAAAGACTATGAAACACAAATTGATATTTTCATCAGGTATGACACTCAAGCAAAAGTATCTTATATTTTGAAGATAAAAACGTGCCAAACCTAAAACAAAATATTCAAAGTAAATTGCAAAGCTAGAACAAAGTCCATAGAAAGAAGGCATGAGAATATAAAAAGAAAGTGTATCGGATACTCTTCATGAAGATAATTGGGCGTCTATACTACGTATAGATAATATATTTAATTGTTGTCGATAATTATGTGTAACCCATGTATCTTTATGACACTATTTCAGTTTACCTGCCTAAATTTACACAAGATCTCTCTCTCTCTCTCTCTCTCTCTCTCTCTCTCTCTCTCTCTCTCTCTCTCTCTCTCACACACACACACACACACACACACACATATATATATATATATATATATATATATATATATATATATATATATATATATATATATATATATATATATATATATATATATATATATATATATAAAACAAATGGTAGAGCCTCCACGAGATGGAATTTGTGAGTGTAGGTAGATAAATTCACACATACGAGTTGATTAGAGAATGCGGAAACTCAGTAGTATGGGATAATCCCTAGAAAGGTCCAGTATATTGCCCCAGGAGACATTCGAGCGCAGGGATTAAAAGGGTAAACAGGAGCGGTAGGCCTTTAAACACTCCAGAGAAGGACATTTGGCAACGTAGGAGACAACGCCCGGATTGCCATGAAGGAGCCGATGGAGTATAGTGTACGTGACCCGTCAAAATGATGGCTAAATGTCTAGGTAAATACACACATTCGACCCATCCCAACCTCTCCCCCTTTCCTAACTACAACACAGCAGTTGTGGTTTTCGAGTGTACTTCTCGGGGTACCCCCTTTCTCCATTGTATGACCACTCCCCGTCCCTACCCGAGGGACGGGGAAAGACAGTGTTTTTATACGTATCTCAATTAGTGCTTTTGTGTACCCATGATATTGTATGAACTTTTCCCCTTTTCTGACACAAGACAGCTTTTGCAATGAACGAATTTCATATATGTGCCAAGAGGTTCTATTTTATTTACACAAATATCTATTGAAGGGTATCTTTATGTGTGAAAGCAAGCCTTTAGTAAACAATTGTAATGTGTTCCTACGCAACAAACAAAAGTGGTCTCTTTTGTTTTAGGAATTTAACATTGAGGAACATTTGGACTCGACAGTGAACCGAACTTTCATTATTCAACTCCAAAAATATCATAAATATAGAAATAGAAATAATGTTAATAATAATTATAGTAAAACACCATTGTTTAATTGAATCTTCTTTATCACTGTAATGGACCTCACACGTTTCGAACTGTCGACCTAACCTTGCCAGGACTCCTCGTTGCTGGGAGGAAGGACGCTGGCGACTGGTGCAACATATGAACATACGCTGCGGGGGTCTAAGCGATGTCAGGCAGGGCAACCGATCGGGACTGCTGTCTACCCCAAAGCCAAAGCAAAGTCCTTCAAAAAGAAGCCAACCGTGTCTACCTCATACAAAATGGGAAAAAAAGTACGTCAATAGAAGCTGTCTTAGGCAAATTTACCTATTCTTAGGCGTGCAAGATACAGTAATATTGGGAAAAATTATGGTGCAAACTAAGAAATGTTATCACAAGAAATACAAACGTGTTTCTGTCATGCATTTTAATACGCAGGTGGCGCTTCGAATGTTTACTTAAGTGGTAAGCACTATGCTACACTGAAAAGGATCTCATTGATAATTTGTGTTGATACAAATAGTTGTATCAGAGACTTTGCATAGCTAAGGATTAAAAAATTTGAATAGTTTACTAACGCTGTTAATTAATCGCATCATATTAGGTTAAAAGTATAGAATTTCCTTACACACACACACACACACACACACACACACACACACACATATATATATATATATATATATATACTATATATATATATATATATATATATATATATATATATATATATATATATATATATATATATATATATATATAATCATCATCTCCTACGCCTATTGACGGAAAGGTCCTCTGTGAGATTTCACCAAACGTTTCTATCTTGAGCTTTCAATTCAATACTTCTTCATTCATCATCTCCAACTTCACGCTTCTTAGTCCTCAGTCATGTAGGCCTGGGTCTTCCAACTCTTATTGCGCTTTGTGGAACCCAGGTAAACGTTTGGTGTGTGGTTTTTTTTAACCACAATTTCATTTAATTAATATGAATGCTTATTCTACTCATAATACTAGTTTTCAAGTGGGATTTGAATATCTCTCTTTCGAGTTCATGACACAGTTATGTTGATATACAATATATTTTTTAACCAGTGACTTCCATATAAGGACCCAATTTTAAGACCTTTTTCAGATTTACTGAAATCCTCTGAAACTAGGGCCCTACGGAACCACCCCTCGCTCAAAGATCAGAAAAAAAATACATTTCAGCGGGGGTGGGGTGGGGGGGGGGGGTTTCGGTAAGGGCTTTTACTGATACTTAGGCTACAGAATTCTGGCACCTTGTTCGATAGCCTTTATCAATATTTAAAGCTACTTGCTATAAATAGATACCACTCTGGTTGGACCAAGAAAAAAAAGGTTGGGTTTAGCAAGACCACCTGTAAAGACTTGAGACGCCAGTGGGATGAACTCTTCTGACGCCAATAAACAATGGAAAATTGAATAATGTGAAGGACACACATATACTTTATATATATATATATATATATATATATATATATATATATATATATATATTATATATATATATATATATAATGTGTGTGTGATGAATAGACAATATTTTAGTGGCGTCCAAACATCGAAGATGTTTCTCCTGACAAGCTGAGCTCCAGCCACTATACAGTATAGCTTTATATCAGGAGCTGTTTGTCCGGGAGTGATGCTGTCTTCGAATTTTGACGCATATCAGATATTGCCTACTCTTTATAAATTTGAAGTAACGTACCCAAGTACCATATATATAAATATATGATGATAGAAACATGCACACAATTTGAAAAGGGTTTCGTCTGTGTACCCTTTTTTGTTGATTGACGTTCTTTGATATTCATTGATTATTTCGATGTTTTACATAGATCTGATAGAGGTATTGGCTTCCTGCTTGAACAAGCCTTTCAATTTATTGTTATATTAATATCGAATTTGAAATTTATAGATAGTGTATCAGTTCACATTCGAGTTTCGTCTGGAATCATTCTTTTTGTGTGTAATTCTGTTATTATGGTATTAGTTAAGAGTAATTGAGGTGGCAAAGTCGTTCTAAGATGGTTTAAATGAGTAAAATCATGAATATTTCAGATCTTATGTGTGATACGTAAATTTGAACAAATCAAAGCATTTTTTTAACTTGATGGTCCTAAACACAGGTAAACATACACAATATATTTGTGATTGTATTATGTATTTATGTACAAATATAATTATCTCTCTCTCTCTCTCTCTCTCTCTCTCTCTCTCTCTCTCTCTCTCTCTCTCTCTCTATATATATATATATATATATATATATATATATATATATATATATATATATATGTGTGTGTGTGTATATTTATACATTTTCCGTACATATGTGTTCATGATAACATTCTAAGGTCATTACCAGTGAAGTAAATCGATGTTCTATATTTTATAAAAAGTAATTTTCCTAACTGATATAAATAGGCCGAATATGTGCGTGTTTGGGTCAAGGCTTTATCCTCGATGACTCGAATCAATGGACTTAAATTACTAAGGCCTACCGTTCAGATTAAGGAGGTGAGAAGAGTGCCCTGTAAGGTCCTCTCGTATGGAGGCGTCCCAGTGAAGGAGGAGGGGCCGTTGTAAAGGATCGAGATACGGGAGAAAGCTGATTCAGCGGGTAGGGAAAGTGGCTGAAGACCTGGTTTCTCTTTGTCTGCTTGGGTTTTTTTTTAGATCTAATTTTTATTTACGTTTGCCATTGTTGATTGTATTGAGGTGTAGTTTTAATTATGTAAGAGTTATGTATGGACACATTATATATATATATATATATATATATATATATATATATATATATATATATATATATATATATATATTTTATATATATGTATATTTATATATATATATATATATATATATATATATATATATATATATATATATATAGAGAGAGAGAGAGAGAGAGAGATGAGAGAGAGAGAGAGAGAGAGAGAGAGAGAGAGAGAGAGAGAGAGAGAGAGGAATGTTTTTATGATGAACATCACAGAGATAGACGCATTTATATGTATATGTGTGTTTGTGTTTACTTACATATCTATTGTCACATCTTTTTGCGTTTTTTGCCTTTTCTAAATATTTTTGTATATTTGGTATGTAACAGCCACAATATGGAAAGCCCCGTAGAGGTTCAGCTTACTTTTATCTCTTTAATGTAGCCAGTGGACCAGGATCATAACAAAACTTTGTACTTAGTGCTTACATATCTGAAAATTTATTTTGATTAGAAGTTTTTGAAAGTTTATGACTGAATCTTTAAAGAATTTTTTAAGTTTTAAATCGAGAGTAAAATCATACGATAATGCTCAAAGTAAAAAGGGTGTGGCAATAAGAATTTTCCAAGTATCTGCTCTTATTTTATTGGTCAATATTTTCAATTATTTTATTTGATGTCTTTCAATCAATAGTTAATTTTCTATTGAAAATATGTACGTCATATTTTTATAATGTATATTTATATATATATATATATATATATATATATATCTATATATGAAAGTATATACACATATACATAAACACAGAGTGGGCGAACGAAAATAGTAATTTACGCATTTTGGTCTAATTTCCTAATATTAATTTAATAAGCAAACTTTGGTGAAATCACTTGTCCCATCACCATTGTGAGTAAAGTTTAATTTATATCCTTAATAAATGTAGTAAGAAATAATAAAGTTCTTGCCTTCTTTCGCCTTCGTTATAAATCCTGAGCTCTCTAGAAACGTAAAAGCCATTGACCTTGCATACATATATATATGTATATATATATATATATATATATATATATATATATATTATATATATATATATATATATATATAGATTGATAGATAGGTAGATATATATATATATATATATATATATATATAATATATATATATATATATATATATTACATATATATATATATGTATATATATATATATATATATATAGTTATAGGTATGTATATATATTTACATATATAATATGTAATATACAGTATATATGTTTGTGTGTGTTTAACCTATTATATGTATATAGATACGTATGTATTCACAATCGAAACAAACAGGTATTAGACTGCGCATGACGCGATGCACACGACAGCCTTGTATATAATTGCATGAAACCCTATTGATGCAATGCGATCAATAAAGTCATGCAGACGACGAGGAAGCAATTTTGAATCCTCGAGTATTCGAAGGCATCGATTTCTCCGACACGTGCTAGACAGGAAGTGGTTTCCAGAGATCACCCTCATTCGCAGATAACTCTAGTTTAAATCATCCTTATCAGTGATTTAAATAGCCCTTATCGCTGGTTTAAATAATCCTTATCCTTGGTTTAAATAGCCCTTATCGCTGGTTTAAGTGTCTTTATTACTGGGTTTAATATACCTTATCACTGGTGTAAATATTCCTTATAATTAGTTTAAATATTTCTTATCACAGGTTTAAATAGTCCTAATCGTTGGTTTGGTTTAAATGACGTTTATCACTGGTTTAAATAGCCCTTATCGCTAGTTTAAATAGTCCTTATCGCTGGTTTAAATAGCCCTTGTCACTTTTTTAGATAGTCCTTATCGCTGGTTTACGTGTTCTTTATAACTGCATTTAATATTCCTTGTCATTGGTTAAAATATTCTTTATAACTAGTTTAAATATTTCTTATCACTGGTTTAAATATTCCTTATCGCTTGATTAAATCATCCTTATCACTAGTTTAAATAGTCCTTATCTTTGGTTTAAATAGTCCTTATTGCTGGTTTAATAGTCCTTATTGCTGGTTTAAATATTCCTTATCGCTGGTTTTTAAGTTTCACTAATGTAAATATTCATTATCGCAGGTTTGAATATTCTCTATAATTAGTTTAAAAATTCCTTATCACTAGTTTGAATATTCTTTATCCCTAGTTTAAATATTCCTTATAATTAATTTTAAGGTTACTTATCACTGGTTTGAATATTCCTTATCACTGGTTTATGTACAGTATTCCTTATTAATGGGTTTAATTTAATATTTATCACAAGTTTAATTATTCATTATCGCTGGTTTAGATATTCCTTATAATTAGTTTAAATATTCACTTTTGTCGTTATCGCATGATTCAAGTCTATACGCAATTAGTGTCGTATGTGCATTAAAGTAAAATTACTCTCTCTCTCTCTCTCTCTCTCTCTCTCTCTCTCTCTCTCTCAAAGCCACTTGGATTAAAGTCCTTTAACATCAAATCGTCCACATTAGATAATTAATCTCGGTATCTTTTAGCTTTAATCTATACTTGATGCAATTTCAGTGGCCATAGGGTCTTATTACACACTTTTTCGAACCTTTCATTTAATCATCATCTCCTCCTACACCTATTGACGCAAAGGGCCTCATTTAGATTTCGCTAGTCATCTCCACTTTGAGCTTTTAATTCAATACTTCGCCATTCACCATGTACTTCGCGATTCATAGTCCCCAGGCCTTGTGGAGCCCAGCTGAACGTTTGGTGAACTAGGGTCATCTTTCTTCGGGATTGCGAAGTGCATACCCAAACCATCTCCATAAACCCCTCACCATGATCTCATCCCCATATGGCACTCGAGTAATAGTTATAGTTTCATTTCTAATCCTGTCTTGCCATTTAACTCCCAATGTGTGTGTGTGTATATATATATATATATATATATGCATATATATACACATATTATATATATGATATATATACATGATATATATTATATATATATATATATATATATATATATATATATATATATATATATATATATATATATATATATATATATATATATATATATATATATATATATATATATATATATATATATATATATATATATATGTATATATATATATATATATATACATACATACGATTGTGTGTCCATTTCTCTTTATGTGTGTGTTCATGTATGTTCTTTTGACAGTGTGATTATCAGTAACTACAGCAACTTTTAGACTGCCTCATAACAAACTTTTAAATCTAGTTAAGAAAAAAAAAAAAAAAAACTTAATCGTTCGTTGTATGATTTAAATTTGCATTCTGAACTATATGCTACCAAATTTATCTGTTCGTGAGGAAAAGTCATTTGCTTGTTAACTGCCAGTAATGTTTTTGCTTTTAATAGAAATGCTGTGGATAGCTCATAGATTTGTTATAAATTGTTGCTCTCTCTCTCTCTCTCTCTCTCTCTCTCTCTCTCTCTCTCTCTCTCTCTATGCGTGCCAATTATTTCGGATCAGGTGTTTGAAAATATCTCCCGAAATAAGAATAAAGGTGACATCCGTTACAAAATTGTGTTTTCGTGTTCAGGCTCCAAGTAAGAAATGCTCTATAGAGCCAAGTGTGTACTGATAGGAAGATAGACGTACTGTTAAAAATTTGCCCTAAGAAAGGCTAGAAATCAGGGAAGAAATGTTGCCAGGCATTCACCGTTTTAAAAACGGTTATATTGACGTAAAGGAATGATATTACGGTCACCAACCCGTAAAATTTAATAACAAAGTAAGATGAAAATACGGTCGCTTGTATTTTACTGAAATACGGCTGAGAACACTATATTTTTTACGGAGAACTTACGATTAAAATTACGGTTTTTTAACAGTGTATGCTGTAATATTTTTGAATAATGAAGTTTAGCCAATAGTAAAGTATTTGGGCGACTTAAATTTCACATGAACGTAATTTCTTACGATTAATAGGATATATTTATTGGTCAGAAAATTTCCCAATAACACACACAAAGAAAAAAAAACATGAATGTGTTTATGGGTGATTGTTGAAAGCCTGAAGAAAACCTTATTTTATTAATTCCATGAATCAATAATCAATGGAAGCATGTGTTGCATATAACTAGTATCTGTTTACCTGTCAGTTTCTCAGTAAATATAAACATGGAATTGTAAACTCTATTTTTATTTATTTAGCAAAGAAGTTCTATAATCTGTTTAACATTCATGAATTTCTCAGATTATGTAAAATAATATATTTTTGGGCTCTTCTCCGTAATAATAATGAAGGGGGTCATAATTTGACACATTTCTGCTATTATTGATACAAAAAGCCAGTATCACGCGAGCCAATGTTGTTCTACATTATCGTAAAATTGATACCTCTAATTTACGTGCGGGATTAATTTCGTCGTGACTGAGTTAAATGTTATACCAGGTAAAAACACAATCTAATACTTGTTTAGTTTGGTGACAAGGTGGTCGATAATACCGGAAATTTCACCTTTTTGTTTGACAACGCAGTAAAACATATGATGACACAACAAGGACACTGATATGACGACACTACAGAAACATGATTATGACGACAACACAGAGACATTAATTTGACGACACTACAGTAACATGATGATGACAACACTACAGAGACATTAATTTGACGACACTACAGATACAGTCATATGACGACACTACAGAAACAGGATTATGACGACAGCACAGAGACATTAATTTGACGACACTACAGATACAGTCATATGACGACACTACAGAAACAGGATTATGACGACAGCACAGAGACATTAATTTGACGACACTACAGATACAGTCATATGACGACACTACAGAAACAGGATTATGACGACAGCACAGAGACATTAATTTGACGACACTACAGATACAGTCATATGACGACACTACAGAAACAGGATTATGACGACAGCACAGAGACATTAATTTGACGACACTACAGAAACATGATTTTGACAACACTATAAAGACAATAATTTGACGACACTACAAATAGTCATATGACGATACTAAAGAAACATTGATTTGACAACACGACAGAAACATTGGTATGACGACATTACAGAGACTTTGAAATGAAAACACTTCATAAACATGATTATGACAAAATTACAGACATGAGTATGACAACACTACATACACATTAATGTGACAATACAACAGAGACATAAATAAGACGACACTTAAGTGAACTTGATATGATGAAAATTTTCATTATTTGATCACTTAATACTTAAATAAGGACATCATTAAATTTGTGTTGTCTTAAATGAATTGACCTTTATCTCTCTCTCTCTCTCTCTCTCTCTCTCTCTCTCTCTCTAGAACAATAATCAAATATAAGTAAACTGGGAAATCTTGGCTAACTCTTAAAATAAGGGACAAAAGAATTTGTTTGTCAAATTGAATGAAATTGATTATTTTGATAAAAGACATAATGTATTATTAAGGTAAAGGATTTGAAAATTTATGAAGCATTATGAAGAGCTTCTCTTGTATTGTTTTTTGTGTGTGTGGATAATCAATACTTATTTTTAGTGAGCCGAGGATAGCACTTGAAATGCGTTAACTCGTTTGTACGGATATTCCTCATTTTAGGTGAGAGAGAGAGAGAGAGAGAGAGAGAGAGAGAGAGAGAGAAAATGTGCTCTTATCACGTTGTAAAGTGTACTTGTGTATGGGAATGTTATTGAAGGTAGCTCCGGGAGTTGAATGAGATACCAATATCGGATTATGCAACAGTTTAATACCAGACAGGCTTAAGTGAAGTGGCTACAATTTAGAGAGATTGAAAGAACAACTCTCTCTCTCTCTCTCTCTCTCTCTCTCTCTCTCTCTCTCCTAAATAGAATATACCCACTTGTCTCTTGAATTAAATAGAGAAAGTAAGAAGCCATGATGGGATACGAGAAAAAGCTGCTAATGCAGCAACCTAGGCTTCTTCTATAAGTGTTTCGGCCCTTGTCCTCCCACGAAGAATCTCCCCGATATATTAAAGAACAAGTGTCTGGTTTTATATATATATATATATATATATGTGTGTGTGTGTGTGTGTGTGTATATACATATATATATATATTAATACATATATACATATATATATATGTATATATCTCTTCTATTTTTGAGAGATATTTGAAGAAGAAAAATGTATAATTAAAAAAAGTATGAGCTATTTTCTTAATGTAAGAATGATTCCAAATGGATACTACAGTTTCAGGTGTATGTTGAAAAAATAAATACAGTACATAGATATATACAGACAGATACACACGTACACACTTACATACACCCATGCATTATGTTACGATTATGTGCGTATACGTGTGTGGGTACATATTGTTAAATACATTCCACTGACCTTTTGCTAAGCAGGCTTTAGCGGCTGCCTTGACCTTTGGATGTGGCCCCGATTTCTTGAAGAGTTACTCTATACTTCCACGAACTGCCTTCACGTAGGTTGGGAAATTGGGCTCCACCGGGCACTCAGACATCAAATAATGTTTGATAGTTAATTGCAATATTGCAAGCTCGTTGTGCATTCCGGAATGGTATACTTTCTTTGTTCAAGGGGTTAACTACTGCACCGTAGTTGTTCAGGGCCTGATTTCCTTTTGGTAAGGGTGGAAGAGACTTGGTACACTCAGGCACACTATTCTATCTTATTTCTCTTCCTCTTGTTTTGTTAAATTTTTTAGTTTATATATATGAAAGATATATTTTAATGTTATTGCTCTTAAACTTCTCTTGTACTTTATTTCCTTATTTCCTTTCCTCACTGAGCTATTTTCTCTGTTGGAGCCCTTGTGCTATAGCATCCTGCTTTTCCAACTAGGGTTGTGGCTTGGCAAATAATAATAATAATAATAATAATAATAATAATAATAATAATAATAATAATAATAATAATAATAATAGCACAATTCAGGTTTGATAGATTCCACTGAAACAAACATGGCCTGAACACCTTAGTGAGCTTAGATTGGTCCAAAATTATTTTGCACAGGTCTAATCATCTGTGAATGTGTACCAGTATCTACTGGTGTCAAGAAAAAGGCTCTTGTTCCATCGACCTACCTTAAAGGCTTGCTAAAATAAAAACACGGCTAAACTTGCTTGGGTCTGACACTTATAAAAAAGGGAAAATATGTATAGGGAACACACATTTATACTTGTTAATACACACACACACACACACACACACACATATATATATATATATATATATATTATATGCATGTATATATATATTGTATTTTAATTCCATTTGTTTTAAAAAAACTAAATATTACTACTGTGTAGGATATTAATGATAAAATTCCATCTCAAACTTACAATAACATACATAAATATACCAAGGCACTTCCCCCAATTTTGGGGGGTAGCCATTAATGTACATAAACTTAAAATCAGCAGTCTGATATAACCTTTAAAATACCAACGGTGCATACTTTCTATTAAACATTTTGAGGCAGTGACGATAAGTATTGAGAAATGAGATTCGTTTCAACCTTATGCTGGCAGCCCTGTAATTCTGTTGTGATACAAACGTTTATATACTGAAAGGATTTCGACTGTCATCACAAACGTTTCGAAGGGCTTTATAGAAGTACCAACATATTGACTGATTCTTTTCTAAATGTCTGCGTATTCTAAATCGTACTAACGTTTCACTTACCAACATTCCCAAAAAAATCACAGGTTATTTCGACTGTCATTCCAAACGTTTCGAATGACTATAGAAGTACCCACATATTGATCATTTTCGTAATGTGTACGTAATCTTAATAGTAATAACGTTTCACCTACGAACATTCCCGAAAAGTCACAACGATCCCGAATTATTTCGATATTGTCGATCATAACGTGCACAGATAGTTTTTGGAGCTAGTGTACATTGATAGGATTACTGAGGTATAGCACGTACAGTTGGACAGGAATTCCTAGTATACCTCGCCCCGAGGAATTATATCTAGCCACACCCTTACTGCGCGGCGAGTTCCTTTTTTAGCCCATCCCACCACCTCTGCCAGCTCTCCCTACACCAACCTTTTAGTTACAAGAAAGCTTTTGATTCTGTCAAAACTTCAGCAGTAATGAAAGCCCTTCAAAAACAAGGAAGAGATAAATCTTTGGTTATTCATCATAAATTAAGGGTGTGGTAGCTTACACTTCTTGGTTGCAATGTGTACCAGGGACCCCTGTGTCCAACTGTACTTGTAACAAGTAGTTCGTACGGCATTCCTAGGAAGAATTTAACTGGTATTCAAGCAATTCCTTTTAGAGAGGGATAGTTATTTTATGTCTCTTGCAAGGTTTTTTTTTTTTTTTTTTTTTTTTTTTTTTTTTTTTTTTTGATGGAATTTATGATTTTTGGCCAGAATGCCTAGCATACTGGGTTTAGAGTTGTGATGGCCTAATTGGTAACACCCCTGCCTGGTGATCGCCAGACTAGGGTTCGAGTCCCGCGCAGACTCGTTAGTTCCTATAATGGCTGCGACCTCACCATCCTTGTGAACTAAGGATGGGGGTTTGGAGGAGATTATAGGTCTACCTGGTAAGTCATTAGCAGCCGTTGTTTGGCTCTTCTTGGTCCTAGCATTGATGAAGAGGGCCTTTGGGTGGTGGGTGCTGATCATGTATATATGGTCAGTCTCTAGGGCATTGTCCTACTTGCTAGGGTAATGTCATGGTCCCCTGCCTCTGACATTCATAAGCGGCCTTTAAACCTTTAATTTGGTTTCGGGTGTCATTCAGTGCCCATGTACACAATGAGGAAAACCTTGCAGTTGCATTATGAAGGAAAAGTTCGAGAGGTTGGACATCAAAATAGCAGAAAAAGAGGAAAAAGATGTACTACACATTCTTTCTGAATGCTTTTATAGACTGCATTCTCATCTACCTGACATTTCTCCTTGATTTTCAGGGTAATCTTCTTATCACCGTACCGCACCCATTACTTTATTACATACTCATTACTTTGCTAATCCAATGCTCGCAATTTCTATCTTCATGAGATTTCATCTTTTCAATTTAAAAAATAATAGGTTTGTATTTAATTATAAGAATGAAATGAATGTACCAACCCGTTACATTGATTTTACAAGGCAATGCGGATTCCTCGTTTGGAATGTCGCATTTTTTTTTTACATCGCTGTATTACACACGTATATATCGCGTTCAAGGGTCATTCCCCTCTTCATGACTCGGTAATGAAATTACACTGAAAATGTCTGTTTTCATTGTATCAAGTCTGTTTCAAAACGTGGACTGATTTTGATGTTTAGCGAAGACCACCCGAGAATCTCCTTCGCTTTAGATCGCATAACAGTATATATCCATCTAACTGTAATGGTTGGTTGGGCTGCTCACCGCCGCCTAGCTGTGGCCGACAAGGTCTGTGCTGTGGTTTGTTCTACCACCATCCTCCTCCTCCTCCTCCTCCTCCCCCCACCTGTAATCACGCCTGTTTGGCCGACATTCATCCTCCGTGCCACATGGGAGTCGACTTTCCTTGCTTGAGCTCACATGAGTAATTCTGACGTGAGTCTGTTGCCTGAGAGGGTTCCTTGTAGGGGTGTGCATTATTAGGCTGATAACCCACCTTGCCAATCCTCGCTGCTTCCCTATTTTTGTTTATTTTTGTGTGGGGGGGGGGGGAGGGGCGAATATAATTTTTTTTTAGTATAGAATACACATTTACAATCTTACAATTTATAATATGTATACATCATGGTATATTTACATCAATATTTTATTTTATTTTATATATACTGTATTTACAATTGAGATTTCTACTATTTATCTACATATGTTTTTAAATAAATAATATATCGACTTGTAAATACTTTTTAATAGAAGTTTTAAATCTTATTTTGTTTATATTATACGTATTTTATTATTATATTATTATTATTACTTGCTAAGCTATAACCCTAGTTGGAAAAGCAGGTTGCTATAAGCCGAGGGGGCCCCAACAGGGAAAATAGCGCAGTGAGGAAAGGAAACCAGGAAAAATAAAAGATTTTAAAGAACAGCAACAACACACCAAAATGAATAATAGATGGAATAGTGTGCCCGAGTGCACTCTCAAGCAAAAGAACTATAATCCAGATTGTATGTTACACTCCCTTGCTAGAATTGAAGGAATAATATTGGTGTTGTCCGAGGGTCGAATCCCGTAAATCGCGTAATGGCATTTAGATCTTAAAGACAGTCAGGAAGAACGTTGTATTTCACGGTCCTTCCAGAGGGAGATAGGAAATGCATAATAGGGGTAAACTTGCAGTGTCATCAAGTACACTGGCAAGACCCCCACCCCAATTTGATAATGGTTGTTGTCCAAATACATATATAAGCTTTTGTCGATTTACCTTTTCATTCCCCATAGTATATAGCTTTACTTGGATCCGACAGAGGTGTATACACACACACACACACACACACACACACACACATATATATATATATATATATATATATATATATATATATATATATATATATATATATATATATAGATGGATAGATAACCGTATTAAAAGGGTATTTTTATTGCCATGATGAGGTCAGCAACATTGGTCAGGGCCATCCATACTACGTTGGTTTGCTGTGAGCAATAAGACTAAAGTCCTCCCACCATTACCAATCTGCAGTGGCCAGCGTGGTACTTGCGAAATCCCAGACGTGAATAAGGACATATCTGAGACCTTTGTCCAAGAGATGATGAAAACTGGCCAAACCTCAGAAGTGAATATGTACATGTCTGAGGCCTTTGTCCAACGGTGTGAGGAAAAACTCGGCCAAACCTCAGACGTGAATAAGGACATGTCTTAGGCCTTTGTCCAGCAGTGTGAAGAAAACTGGCCCCAACCCGTGAGGTGTATAAGGATATGTCTGAGGCCTTTGTCTAATAGTGTGAAGAAAAACTGGCGCTGTCCTGACGTG
>NC_090735.1:10304803-10322303 GCF_036898095.1 Palaemon carinicauda
TATATAATTGCAAGCAAGAATTAGAAGCCCGTGCATCATTAACCATTTATGTTGAATCATCTGATGTCAGATGATTAACTGTAAATTCAAGAATTCAAGGTTGTATTTATCACGGTAAAAAACGTAGGATTGTTTACACAATGATGTCTTTTGGATTTGTTATTTTTATTTGTTTATTAATCACAGATTAGCATGTCCAAGTATTTTAATTATATTTTTAATGCTTGGGATTTTTATTTGTCTTTTAACCACGGGTTTTCCAATTGTATTTGGATGGCTAAACTATAAGATTAGCATGACCAAGTATTTTATTTATTTTAATGCTATTCAAATGGGGGAATTCAGTTTTAAGCCTACCTCTTTTTGTAGGCTTAGATTGTGAAGCAAAACGGAAGATTTATTTAGATTATTATAAAGATGTATCTGTGCAAATAGTAATATTTAATTGCAGGAAGTGACTGCAAATTTTGCATTTATGTGTAAAAGATGGTTTGCAGTTACATGGCAATAAAAGCATATCTTATATTTTGCATTTTATTATAAAAGCATATTTTATATTTCATTAAGTAATATTCTTTTAAA
The DNA here is from genome assembly GCF_036898095.1 of Palaemon carinicauda. Taxonomy (NCBI): domain Eukaryota; kingdom Metazoa; phylum Arthropoda; class Malacostraca; order Decapoda; family Palaemonidae; genus Palaemon; species Palaemon carinicauda. The sequence continues at coordinate 10,305,386 of NC_090735.1, forward strand.
ATTAAGGTTAACTCTTCTCCAAAGGAAGATTAAAATGTATTTGGTTGTTGTTTAAAACCTTGATTAAAGATTTACGATCTTGCCGTTTGAGACAAGAGGTGCACAACCTTATCGTTAGAAGATATTTACAAATGAAGAAAGTGTTGCTAGTGTGAGTCATACTGAAACCTTATAAGTAGGCTTTAGTGGGAGGAAGGTAAGATGTTGTGCTTCATTCTTGCTTGTGACCAAAATATGGCAAAAGTAGGACGTAAATTTAATTGCGAGATTTATAAGATTTTTAACAGAATTTACGAACAATAATCTTTCTGAAAATTTATCATCATCATCATCATCATCTCCTACGCCTATGCACGCAAAGGGCCTCAGTTAGATTTTGCAGTCGTCTATATCTTGAGCTTTTAAATCAGTACTTCTCCATTCATCGTCTACTTCACGCTTCATAGTCCTCAGCCATGTAGGCCTGGGCCTTCCAACTCTTCTAGTGCCTTGTGGAGCCCAGCTGAAAGTTTGGTGAACTAATCCCTCTTGGGGAGTTCGGAGAGCATGCCCAAACATCTCCATCTACCCCTCACCATGATCTCATCCACATATGGCACTCGAGTAATCTATCTTATATTGGGAGTTAAATGGCAAGACAGGTTTAGAAATCAAACCATAAGAGAGACTATAAGAAAATTTATAGTGTATCCTATTTGCCGTTTGGGGACGTAAATTGTATTGGATGATTTATAAGATTTTGAACAGAATCTGCTAACAATAATCCTTCTGAAAATTTATAGTGAATCCTATTTGTCGTTTGATTATTGCTTTGTTCGGATAGCAAGACAATAAGTTTTCATTCTGTTAAAATCAAATGTGAGTTATATTGAATTATAATGTTCTCATATACTAATGTGAAGAAAGTGAATTTAACAAAACACTTACAAACATAAGTTTCTCTGAAAAGCATTAGTTCGAGTGACTGTCAGAATGTTTTGATAGGTGAGGCTCAACTTGAGTCGTCAGTATTCGGAAGTTGTAGAATGTCATCATCATCATCATCTCCTCCTACGCCTGTTGACGCAAAGGGCCTCGTTTAGATTTCGATAGTCGTCTCTATTTTAAGCTTTTAAATCAATACTTCTCCATTCATCCTCTCCCACTTAGCGCTTCATAGTCCTCAGCCATGTAGGCCTGGGTCTTCCAACTCTTCTAGTGCCTTGTGGAGCCAACTGAACGTTTGGTGAACTAATCTCTCTCGGGGAGTGCGAAGAGCATGCGAAACCCAACTCCATCTACCAGTACAGAAATATTGCTAAATATCTCCTAACATCAGGGACATTAAATAAATTGAAAGATCGACTTTGGGAATTTTGTAGAGGAAGCTTGCGGCAGTTTACATTTTGGTGAATTGATTTACAGGAATAAATATTCAATTTTTGGGGTGTTACATTTTATTGAATTAATTTATAGGAATTAGTATTCAATTCGTGTCTTTTTTAATGGTTACTGACTTCGAATTTTATTGTGACACGTTCTGGTTTTAACCAGATGATGAAGTAGTTTTCGAATTCTGTATAATCATTTTGAAAGTTTCAATTTTTTTTTTACTTCAAGATTTGAGATTAAATTCTTCAAGACCAAAGAAAATTGTAAATGTGTACACGTTAGTAGAAATGTTTCACGAGTATGATTTAAAGGATGTATTTTTGCTTTAAGAAAAAACACTTTTTTGAAAATAGTTCTTTAAAAGAATTGAAAATAACGAATGATCTGGTTGGAAAAAAAGCTTGAATAGCATTTTACACAAAAACAATAATGGACAAGTTTTTAAAAGAAATTCAGGTGAACTGGGATACATTTGTGCTATATATGTTTATATATATAATATATATATATATATGAGAGAGAGAGAGAGAGAGAGAGAGAGAGAGAGAGAGATTTCTGAAAATTTAAACTATTCTTGCACGTGTAGGAAAAGTTCAAAGAACTGAGAGAGAGAGAGAGAGAGAGAGAGAGAGATTTCTGAAAATTTAAACTATTCTTGCACGTGTAGGAGAGAGAGAGAGAGAGAGAGAGAGAGAGAGATTTCTGAAAATTTAAACTATATTCTTGCACGTGTAGGAGAGAGAGAGAGAGAGAGAGAGAGAGAGAGATTTCTGAAAATTTAAATTATTATTGCACGTGTAGGAAAATTTCAAAGAATTTATTAGAGAGAGAGAGAGAGAGAGAGAGAGAGAGAGAGAGATTCATAATAAATCGATCTTCTGCAGTCCAAGAAGTCCGACGTAACAGGCGTGTGAATCCCTAAAATCGCTCGAATCTTATTCATTAGCAAAGTGGTGATTCCACACTCGCGGCTCCTCGTGCAGGGCACGAGATAATTAGAGGCTCAGTGCACGGCGCTCTTAAGCAGTCACGTGCTGCGACGTGTATGATATTACGGCTGAACCACGGAGGCACAACAAGCACGTTGGTTGGGGGCGGGGGGGCGGGGGGGGGGGGTGTTATTTGGCTTGGGGGTAAAAGGTAAATTAACTTTGTTTTCATCATGTGTAAACTGAGGGGGCAAGTACGCTGTGGATGTATAGATTCGCACATTGCGTCTGGGAGTTGAAGAAGGGAAAAGTTGAACTCCTGATGTGGCGTCTAAGTTCAAAGAACTTGAGAGAGAGAGAGAGAGAGAGAGAGAGAGAGATTTTAAAATAAATTATCAAATTATTGCACGTGTAGGAAAAGTTCAAAGAACTTGAGAGAGAGAGAGAGAGAGAGAGAGAGAGAGATTTTAAACTAAATTATCAAATTATTGCACGTGTAGGAAAAGTTCAAAGAACGAGAGAGAGAGAGAGAGAGAGAGAGAGAGAGAGATTTTAAACTAAATTATCAAATTATTGCACGTGTAGGAAAAGTTCAAAGAACTTACTAGAGAGAGAGAGAGAGAGGAGAGAGAGAGAGAGATAGGGGGTGTTTTTGAAAATGTATACTAAATAATACCAGTATTTTCTGTTCATTTCACTGTTTCGTTAATATCAAATAAGACTGATTTGGTCTTTTAGAAATATTTTTATCAACACGCTAAACTAAAAATTATTTTAACCATTAGTAAAACCGTATCATTTGTCTTACGAATAACATAACTAAAAATCATTTTAGTTGTTAGTCTAATCACCACGTCTGACTTGAAATTAACATAGCTACATTTTTTCATTTTGATATGATCTCAATATTGCAATCTGCAACTAGATCCAAGTTATCTTTTCTTCATAACTGCGTTGTTGGAATCTCCTTTGGGTAGTGCTATAGCCTCTGTACCATGGCCTTCCACCGTCTTGGGTTAGAGTTCTCTTGCTTGAGGGTACACTCAGGCACACTATTGTATCTAGTTTCTCTTTCTCTTATTTTGTTAAAGTTTTTATTGTTTATATAGGAAATATTTATTTAAATGTTGTTACTATTCTTAAAATATTTTATTTTTCCTTGTTTCCTTTCCTCACTGAGCTATTTTCCCTGTTGGGGCCCCTGGGCTTATAGCATCCTGCTTTTCCAACTAGGGTTGTAGCTTAGCATTTAATAATAATAATAATAAAAATAATAATAATAATAATAATTGATTAGGGAATAGATTTCTTGAGGCGTAATTTGCTATGGCTCTTTCAGGTTTTTTGTTGATTAAATGCACATACACATACATATATATATATATATACACACGTTTACTTTATGAATATATATATATATATATATACACACACGTTTACTTTATGAATATATATATATATATATATATATACATATATATATATACTTATATTATATATACATATATATACACTGTATATATATATATATATATATATATAAATTTATATATGTTTGTATTTGTGTGTACGTATATATATTTAGATTGATAAAGGTTGATCCTAATTGTATAAATCTCACTGCAAGATTATATCAAAATGTTCAAGAATTAATTTAACTAATATAATTACCATATATTTTTAAGTACCATTTTATTCCTTTATTCTAGAAACAGCTAGTTTATTGAATTGCCTACAGTATTTTAGTTCTTTTTGTAGTTCTTTTTTTTCCAGTTCATGGTATCTGAACACGCACAAGTAAATGCAAGATGATTAGACGTTCGTGATGGCTCTTAAAAAAAAAAGAGAGAAAAAAAAAGAAATGTTGATCGGCGATGCGTTCAGTAATAGTTCAGCACGTTTAGATTTCACATTACTCGAAGAACGCCTGTTAAATGTCGTGTACTAAACACGTTTGAGATCGATGAACTCAAGGTCTTACATGTTTATGTCTGTGTCTATCTCATGATGTGTTTATATCATATTTGAAATTGTATAATCTTGCTAATTGATTTGTTTTTCAAGGCCAAATATTTTACTATCAAAGGATTCCAGACGTCGATTATTATTAGTTTATTAGTCGTCACAATGACGTCTGTATATTTAAATACAAACACACATATACACAAGAGTCAGCCCCCTCCCACCGCCTCCCCCTTTCCTAACTACAAGCCGCTGGTTTGGTAATTTGTGGGAGAGTGTGGTTTCCGAGTTTACCTCTTGGTGTACACCTTCTCACCAGGGTATGATACAGTAACTGTCTCTCCCCTGAGCGTTTCAGGAAATATATATGTATGAAATATATATATATATATATATATAATATTCATTCATATATATATATATATATATACTGTATATTTATATTTATATATATGAATATGTAAATATATATATTATATAAATAACTATATCCATTATATATATATATATATATATACATACATATATATATAAATGTGTGTATATACAGTATGTATATATAATATATATATATATAATATTCATTCATATATATATATATATATACTGTATATTTATATTTATATATATGAATATGTAAATATATATATTATATAAATAACTATATCCATTAATATATATATATATATATATATACATACATATATATATAAATGTGTGTATATACAGTATATATATATATATGTATATATTTATATATATATATATACATATATGTGTATATATACATATATATATGTGTATATATATACATATACATATATATATATATATATATACTGTATAGCCAGACACTTGCACGTCATTATACATGGGAGATGCGTCGCCGGATTGAATATACAAATCGGTTAATTAATTCTCCCGAATTATACAGATGCCATGCGAATATGATTATCTTAAGAGTCAACCATCTTTTGAAAATTCATTTGTTCTTTTTCATCTCGAACAATGGAACTCATTCTTCTCTTCTCTGTTTCTGGGAACCGAGAAACAAGTATCATCGCCGTTTTTAGTGAGATCATAAACAATTTCGTCTTCTTAAGATATTTTAATTGTTCATTACTTATAATCCATTATTTCCTCTCCTCATTGGGCTATTTTCCCTGTTGGAGCTCTTGGCTTATGGCATCCTTCTTTTCCAACTAGGGTTGTAACTTAGCAAGTAATGATAATAATAATAATGATAATAATAATAATAATAATAATAATAATAATAATAATAATCATTATTATTATTATTATTATTATTATTATTATTATTATTATTATTAAAGATAACCTTTCGTCAAATATATGTAACACAAATGTATTACGTACATACGCGTACACTCTTACAAACATAATGAAAGTGTACATACACACACTTGGGCTTGCTTATATGATACATCTATGCATACAGCTGTTCAGGGTTACATACCGTGACGATCTCTATGATAATGTATTTATGGATGCATACATGATACATAAGTATTTAAGCGCTCATTCATGCTAACATATATAGCGCATTCCCACGCTCAAATATCATTGCATATGGAGGCTCTAAATTTATGTATTTGCGCTTGCATACATAATGCGCTTATACGAGCAATGATTCATGCTTATTATACTACATGTGAATGCTTTCATTTTTATACATAATACTCATCTACGTTCATGCAATAGTTTTTCATATGCAACGTACATATTTACGAAAATGTCTGCATGTTTGCTTGCAAAACACAACCCAATGGATGCATCCATGGGTTATATGCTTAATATATCTTTAGGTACCTGCATTCTTGCTTATATACGTATATGATATCTATATAATACACACACAGACACACCCACACACAATCACACATGCATATAATATATTATATATATATGTGTGTGTGTGTGTGTGTATGTATGTATGTATGTATGTGTGTGCTTCATTATCTTAGTATATTTCATACAATTTTTTATTTTTATTGTTTATTACTTCTCTTGTTTCCTTATTACCTTTCCTCACTGGGCTATTTTTCCATGTTGGAGCTCTTTGGCTTATAGCATCCTGCTTTTCCTTCTTGGGTTCTAGCTTACACTGTAATAATAATGATAATAATAATAATAATAATAATAATAATAATAATAATAATAATAATAATGATTAATTTGTGCCTTACAAAATACGTCTCTATGCTCTGCATCCATGGTTGTATACAAAATAGATTAATAGACCGTTATCTTATTAATATATTTACCTCTTAATCCTGCCGGTGCAGAAGAATACATCCGAATCTTAGCCGAAAGAAGGGCCCGAAGGCAATGAATAAGGAAGAAGCATCGTGAACGGAATAATCATCCAGAAGCCTTAAGAGAAAAGACTTCTGTGTTGTGGTCATTGCAATCTTGCTATTAGTTAACGGAATTCTGGTAACCTACTTTCTCACGGACGTTAGCTCTGGTGGTGGCATTGCTTACTCCCTGGCTGTTCAGTGTACAGACACCACCGGCTTCTCTCTCTCTCTCTCTCCTCTCTCTCTCTCTCTCTGAACAGATATTCATTACTAAATACTTTGCTCGTTCAAGTTTTTTTTATATCGTTGTAATTGTCTGCATTCATTAACTCTCTCTCTCTCTCTCTCTCTCTCTCTCTCTCATGAACAGATATTCATTACTTATACTTTGCATGTTCAAGTTTTTTTTTATATCGTTACAATTGTCTGCATTCTCTCTCTCTCTCTCTCTCTCTCTCTCTCTCTGAACAGATATTCATTACTAAATACTTTGCTCGTTCAAGTTTTTTTTTTATATCGTTACAATTGTCTGTATTCATTAACTCTCTCTCTCTCTCTCTCTCTCTCTCTCTCTCTCTGAACAGATATTCATTACTAAGTACTTTGCTCGTTCAAGTTTTTTTTTATATCGTTACAATTGTCTGTATTCATTAACACACACTCTCTCTCTCTCTCTCTCTCTCTCTCTCTCTCTCTCTCGCTCAACAATTTTTCATTACTAAATGCTTTGCTTGTTCAAGTTTTGTATGTCGATACAATTAAGTGTGCATTGATTAAGTCTCTCTCTCTCTCTCTCTCTCTCTCTCTCTAGGGCAACATAAGCATAGAATCGTTATCTGTCTGTTTAATTAAAAGTGTTCCTTTAAATTTCTTCACAGAATAACTTTCAAAACCTTTTTTTTTGCCGAGCAGAAATTAAATTGAATGGATCAATGAATGAGTAATAATAGATGAATAGACAGATGAATAATCAGATGCTGCCGAACTTCGTTCTATCGAGGAAAGAAATAAGATACGTGTGACTGACTTCTCTGGAATTTGAATTCCAAAGTTTGGAGAATAATTTGCCATTGTTCTTTAGATCATTTTCCCAAATAGCAATGCCGTAATGAGACAGATGGTAATAATGACAGCACACCGGGGAACTTCGTATTTATTCAAACGTTGCCAAAAGCAATAGCACCTGGAGGAGTAAAGTTATTTGTTAGAATAGTTGTAAAACTTGCGATGGACAAATTACGAATATTTTCTTCCACAAAAGAAAAAAAACAGCTTTGTAACTAACAATTTCTATTAATATAATATACATCAAATCTAAAAAATAACAATGTCTTTTATATTGTAGAAATATTTATTTCAAGCACTATTGTACGCAACCCGTCAAAGATGACATCTAAATATTGAGTTGGATATGCACACACACGCACTTCCTCTCACCAGGGTATGACTAATCTGCTTTGTAACTAACAATTTCTATTTATATATTAAATTTCAGGAAGAAAAGTCTCTTTTTTTATATTGTAGAATTATTTATTTCAAGCACTAGTGTACACGACCCGTCAAAAATGACGGCTAAATATGAAGATAGATATGCACACACACGCACCCGTCTCACCGGGGTATGACTACGCCCCTCTCCCCCCAGCCATATTGATGGAGAGAGCTGACCGTGACCGGAATAAATATGTTTATATATAGTATAATATATATATACATACATAAATATAGTATATACTGTATATAAATACATATATTAGTATATATATATATATATATATATATACATAATATTATATATGAATATATATATATATATATATATATAGTCCATACTTGCTTTTTATATTATAAGGGAGATTATCATGTAACCTGCAGCATCGTTCAAACAGCGCATTTTCTGAATAGATTTTCTTCCACTGTTCTTTAAATAATTCATTGCATTGTTCATTACTTGTCTCGTAGTTCATTTATATCCTTATTTCCTTTCCTCACGATGCTCTTTTTCCCTGTATGGAGCCCTTGGGCTTATAGCATCTTGAATTCCCAACTAGGGTTATAGTCCAGCCTGTAATAATAATAATAATAATAATAATAATAGAAGAGAACTCAAGCGTGTCCTTTTTTTTCATTATGTCAATGTTTTCTCTTTAGCAGACTTCAAATGCTGCAAACTTCCATTTTCACCTCGAGAGTGAGAGTTACCTACTTTTTTTTTATTTCATAGACCTAACCCCTCGGGAGGCCGGTGGTACCAGATGATTACGCTCACTAGAGAAAAGAAAGTTCCCCATATGTACGTTTATGGATGTATGGAATATACTGATGTGCGTATATCCTTGTATTTTACACGCTTATGGATTTATGCTTTTTACATACACACATGTGTGTTTATATATATTTGTATATATATATATATATATATATATACATATAGATATGCATATATACATAAATATATATATATATATATATATATAGATAGGATATATACACGTACATATCATATATAAAAATATATATACACATATATATTGAGTGCATATGTTTAACAATTATGATTGTATGCAAAATTACATGCAAGTATTTAAGAACTGTCAGGGACAATGTTCACCGTGTTAAATTCGGGTGAAACTATTCACCTTTGTTATACCATGGTAACAGATCAGCTGTGTTAAACTGTGGTAACAGAATTCAGCTGTTAAATTCTGGTAACAGAATTCAGCTGTAATAATCTATGGTAACGAAACTTGGTCCTGTTAAACTTTTGTTAAATAATCCAGGACAGATCAGCTATGGTGATCTAATTTAGGATTATTCGACGTTGGTAACAGTTTTCTGCTCTCTTCTAGGAGAAGGACACTCCAAAATCAAACCACTGTTCTCTAGTCTTGGGTAGTGCTATAGCCTCTGTACCATGGCCTTCCACTGTCTTTGGGTTAGAGTTCTCTTGCTTGAGGGTACACTCAGGCACACTATTGTATCTAGTTTCTCTTTCTCTTGTTTTGTTGAAGTTTTTATTGTTTATATAGGAAATATTTATTTAAATGTTGTTACTATTCTTAAAATATTTTATTTTTCCTTGTTTCCTTTCCTCACTGAGCTATTTTCCCCTGTTGGGGCCCCTGGGCTTATAGCATCCTGCTTTTCCAACTAGGGTTGTAGCTTAGCATTTAAATAATAATAATAATAATAATATGGCAGGATATGTTAACGTGGATCATCTCTATTTACAAAAGTATACAGTGACTGCCTAATTGTCTCATATGTAATTTAAATATATTTATTACATATGTAACAACTTGATTTAACATAATTCAGTGTCTTGTGATCTGCGCAGAATATTTTACAGTATTTTGTTATTAATAACTTTATATATACTATATATATATATACATACGATATGTACGTATATACACACCACACACTATATATATACATACATATATATACGATATATACGTATATATATAATATACACACACATTATATATATATATATATATATATGTGTGTGTGTGTGTGTGTGTATATATACATATATATATATATATATATGTGTGTATATATATATATATATGTGTGTGTGTGTGTGTGTGTGTAATTAGAAACACATTGTCTTCATACGTACTGAGAAGGGGCACTGAGAACGACTCCTTTGGGTCTTGTGATTCGAACATTTATTTTCCTATCTATTTTCGTATACGTCAGTGTAACACCATTGAAACTAAAAAAAGAAACTTGGCATCGTTGCGGTACCTTATGTAACGTGTTGACCTCTTTGGTAAGCTGTTCTTTATGCTGTCGTAAAATGTCATGATGCTGAATTGTTTTTTTTTTAATTACGACACCTTATAATACTTTTTTTTTTAAATGACGACACCTTAGAATATTTTTCTTTTAAATTACGACACAAGAGGATACTTTTCTTTTTTTAGATTACACCTTAGAATAGTTTTATTTTTTTTAAAATTACGACACCTTAGAATAGTTTTTTCTTTTTTTAAATTACACCCTAGAATAGTATTTTTTTTCAATTACGACACCTTAGAATAGTTCGTGAAGATCGCTTATTACAAACTGCATTCTTCCTTTTTGGTTTAAAGGAAATGCACAATTATGTTGAAAGGTAATTTACACCCTGTAATAGTTCGTATAGATCGTTTATTACAAACTGCATTTTCATTTTCTTTTTCGTTTTTTTTATAAAGGAAATTCGTGATCATGTTAAAAGGTAATTGGCACCTCTCAATAGTTCGTGTAAATCATTTATTGTAAACTGCATTTCCCTTTTTTTAAAGAAAAGGCATAATTATGTCGAAAGGTAATTGACACATTACAGTACTTCGTGTAGATCGTTTGTTACAAACTGCATTTTCCCTTTTTTTTTTTTTTTTTTTTTTTAAAGAAATGAATAAATATGGTAAAATGTTTGCACGTAAACTCGCTTAGTATATTGCATTCTCGATGAACTGCGTTTCATGAACTGTTTCAGGCTGTTGTTGTTTCATGAAAGAACAATAATAACAACAAATAGAATTAATAATGACGGGTTATGTATAACGGAAGTACAAGCAACTTCTGTGACTTCTTAAACCAATTTATGACACAGGTGTTATCAACTACAGAATTACGTGTGTGACCTCTCTTGAGATATTACCTTATGGGATGCGTTTGAGGTGCTTCCCTGTATCCCCCGTCAAGTTTTAAAGGTCTAAAGGTAGTTCATGAGTGGCGGAGTCAAGGGACAGTGACCTTGTAGTATCGAGCTGGACAATGGGCTAGAGCAGTGGTTCCCAAACTATCTTACCTGACGCCCCCTTTTTGCTTTCAGTAGACTTGTACGCCCCCACTCCTCTTTTTTTTTTAAATGAAATTATTCTTACATATATTTCTTAGCATTGTACAGGAAAACAGAATTCTGTTTGTTTTACATTTTAATAATGAAAACCACTCAAACAAATAATAGTACATTCCAGTGTCTAAAAACGAAACATTTGGTTAAAAGTGAGCGAAAAAAAGTTTGAACATTAGCAAATTGGCAAAATTGAGTTGCAATTTTAAGAATAGAAAAATTGAAAACATGGCATATAATATTTGGAAATACTTACGAGACTAAGGCACAATTTCTGGTCAATTTTTTTGAGAAGGATGCTGCTGTTTTTTTTTAATGATTTTATTATGCTATTAAACAAGTAATTTTGAGCAGATGCCTTCATGCCCCCCCTTGTATCGCCCCCCAGTTTGGGAACCACTGGGCTGGAGGCTGACCATATATACATAGTGATCAGCGCCCTAGCTCCCTCTCCACCCAAGCTAGGACAAAGGACGGCCAGGCAATGGCTGCTGATGACTCAGCCGATAGATCTATAGGCTACCCCAAACACCGCATCCTTAGCTCACAAGGATGGTGAGACTTCAGCGAACAGAGGAACTAACGAGTTTGAGCGGGAATCGAACCCCAGTCTGGAGTTCACCAGTCAGGGACGTTACCACAACCCTGAATCGAACTGTTTGCATAACAAGCGACCTGACCTCGTTCGATAAATCATATTATTGTGTCCGGTATAAACGGCTCCCCGCTGTCGATCAATAACTCCCGTTTCTATAACTGCGTTTTACAGATGGAAGCATCCCGCTCTTGCTTCTCCCAGCACGAGATATTTATGGCGATCGCATATATCTCGGACGTTATTATTATTATTATTATTATTATTAGTAGTAGTAGTAGTAGTAGTAGTATAAATAAGCTACAACCCTAGTTTAAAAAGCAAGATCCCGAAAGCCCAAGGGTTCCAACAAGGGAAAATAGCCCAGTGAGGAAAGGAAATAAGGAAATGAATAAACGATATGAGAAATAATTAACAATAAATAGAATATTTTAAAAACAGTAACAACATTAAAACAGATATTTCATATATAAACTATAAAAAGACTTATGTCAGCCCTCTTCTAATATGCAACCAGCGGGAACATTATGATGCATTATGAAACGTAGCTATTTTTGCAATTGCTTCGTTAATGCCCCTGCCATGAGATATTCGCGTTCGATCCCCCCTCAAGTGCCCTGGTAATTAGAGAAGGGATTACACGACTTGATTATGTAATTAGACGCAAATCGTTATTTATTTCGAGGGAATTTACCCGCAGATGAATTTGATATTACGTAAATGTTTTGAATACGGTAGGGTTGCGGTGGACGATGTGGTAACGTCCCTGACTGGTAAAACGCCAGCCTGGGATTTCATGTCCCGCTCAAACTCATTAGTTTCTTTGGTCGCTGTAACCTCACCATCCTTGTTGAGCTAAGGATGAGGGGTTTTGGGAGAACCTATAGGGCTATCTACTGAGGCATGAACAGCCATTTCCTGGCCCTCCTTGGTCCTAGCTTGGGCACTGCTCATGTGTATAGATGATTAGTCTCTAGGGCATTGTCTTGCTCGATAGAGCAGTGTCACTGTCCCTTGCCTCTGACATTCATGAGTGGCCTTTAAACCTTTATTTTAAGTGTCGATTGGTTCCATGTAATGATTTAAAAGGTTTAAAGGTTGCTCGTAAATGGCAGATTCAACGGACGGGTCAATGCTCTAGAGACTGACCATATATACATGATCATCACCCAAGCTCCCTCTCCTCAGGCTAGGACCAAGGAGGACCAGTCAATGGCTGCTAATGACTCAGATATTTGATAAGCATCTTATCTTCACTTACGTATATGTAGTGATTAGGAATTACGTAAACCATCACTTAAATGTTCGTGGGTATTATTTGCCGTCAAGCTGAATACCAGTCAGAAGGATTCGAGTAATAAGGTAATAACTCATTTATTGGGCAAACAGATGTGCAAATTACGCAGCTGCTACGCTTTTACTAAGAAATAAAATAAATGATCATATGATAGTACAGGTGGCTTCATTAATTCCGGTACACTGACGTCTGCTTATCTTCCCGAGAAGTGTACCGGAATCAACGGAGTTATCCAAGGTCTATTGACCTTGGAGTTTTCTGTACCAGGTCTAGTACGCGATCGACCCATGTCAATGGTTTTGATATTGTTTGAGGCGCTGATCAACGGAGTTATCTGTACCGGGTCTAGTACGCGATCGACCCACATCAATGGTCTTGATATTGTTTGAGGCGCTGATCAACGGAGTTATCTGTACCGGGTCTAGTACGCGATCGACCCACATCAATGGTCTTGATATTGTTTGAGGCGCTGATCAACGGAGTTATCTGTACCGGGTCAAGTACGCGATCGACCCACATCAATGGTCTTGATATTGTTTGAGGCGCTGATCAACGGAGTTATCTGTACCGGGTCTAGTACGCGATCGACCTACATCAATGGTCTTGATATTGTTTGAGGTGCTGATCAACGGAGTTATCTGTACCGGGTCTAGTACGCGATCGACCCACATCAATGGTCTTGATATTGTTTGAGGCACTGATCAATGGAGTTATGATCAACGGAGTTATCTGCACCAGGTCAAGTACGCGATCGACCCACATCAATGGTTTTGATATTGTTTGAGGCACTGATCAACGGAGTTATCTGTACCAGGTCAAGTACGAGATCGACCCACATCAATGGTTTTGATATTGTTTGAGGCACTGATCAATGGAGTTATGATCAATCGAGTTATCTGTACTAGGTCAAGTACGCGATCGACCCATATCAATGGTTTTGATATTGTTTGAGGCACTGGTCAACGGAGTTATCTGTACCAGGTCAAGTATGTGATCGACCCATATCAATGGTTTTGATATTGTTTGAGGCGCTGATCAACGGAGTTATCTGTACCAGGTCAAGTACGCGATCGACCCATATCAATGGTTTTGATAATGTTTGAGGCACTGATCAACGGAGTTATCTGTACTAGGTCAAGTACGCGATCGACCCATATCAATGGTTTTGATATTGTTTGAGGCGCTGATCAACGGAGTTATCTGTACCGGGTCAAGTACGCGATCGACCCACATCAATGGTCTTGATATTGTTTGAGGCGCTGATCAACGGAGTTATCTGTACCGGGTCTAGTACGCGATCGACCTACATCAATGGTCTTGATATTGTTTGAGGCGCTGATCAACGGAGTTATCTGTACCGGGTCTAGTACGCGATCGACCCACATCAATGGTCTTGATATTGTTTGAGGCACTGATCAATGGAGTTATGATCAACGGAGTTATCTGTACCAGGTCAAGTACGCGATCGACCCACATCAATGGTTTTGATATTGTTTGAGGCACTGATCAACGGAGTTATCTGTACCAGGTCAAGTACGAGATCGACCCACATCAATGGTTTTGATATTGTTTGAGGCACTGATCAATGGAGTTATGATCAATCGAGTTATCTGTACTAGGTCAAGTACGCGATCGACCCATATCAATGGTTTTGATATTGTTTGAGGCACTGGTCAACGGAGTTATCTGTACCAGGTCAAGTATGTGATCGACCCATATCAATGGTTTTGATATTGTTTGAGGCGCTGATCAACGGAGTTATCTGTACCAGGTCAAGTACGCGATCGACCCATATCAATGGTTTTGATAATGTTTGAGGCACTGATCAACGGAGTTATCTGTACTAGGTCAAGTACGCGATCGACCCATATCAATGGTTTTGATATTTTTTGAGGCACTGGATATTTTTTTTCTATTCAAACTTATATAGGAAAGTTTCCAATTGTTGACAATGCGTAGATGCTCAAATGGAATTTTCCCTTACACACTAAACTAGACTTTTTATAATATTACTTCTTATATTTTGTTTCTGCTCTTGTTATGAGTTTTAGATGATTTTCTATTGTTTTTAGTTTCTTTAAAACTGTTTTTTTTTCTCAAATAAAAGGGAGGACATTTAACTCTTAATCCTCATCCCATTTCTTCGTTTCTTGTTTATAATAAATCTAAAAGTTCTTGGTATTCATGTCGTTTTCCTGTGGTTGTTGGGGTGGGATTTTTACTGGTAGTTAGCTGAATTTGTCTTCATATTTTCACTTTTTGCTGGAATAGAAGAGAAAAGAAATTTATGGTGTGATATGGACTCTGTAAATATATTAATTATATTTCACATATTTTCTGGAATTTGTAAGGATTTAGAAAAATAGGGTATTCATTTACAAATAGGTTTTAAATATAATCAAGACGTTTAATATCTAATAATAATTATACTGATAATAATAATAACAATAACTAGAAAAGCACTCTGTGCTTACCTCCGCCAGGGCAGATTATTTCTTGAAGCCTGCTTGCCTTTCCCAGAATCAATTTAGACCGTAGCAGTATTTGAAGTGTGTGTGTGACAACCATGTGCGAACTTGTAGTTAAGGTTAGGATTAATTTGGTTGAACTTTTGCTCGACCTTGGCCTTTGACCTTTGACGTAGGACCTTCAAAAATGAATCACTGCCACGTCTCAATTAATCCCTGATAGTTTCACTACTCTATGGTAAAATTGTGACCAAGAAGTTGTTCGCAAACAAACAGATAGACGAGCAAACAGGGTCGAAAACATAACCTGCTCCCAACTTCGTTGACAAAGGTAATAATAATTTTATCAGTAATACTGGAAATGAGTGAATATCCAATTGAAGCATCTTCCCCTTTTTTCTCTCAATGTTTATGAATAAAAGAGAGGCGTTTTACAAGCTGGGTGACGAGACCTAATTCTGCAGTAATTCCTGCGGTCTCTCTTACACCTGCCTTCCCCTTGTGTTTATCATAACCATACTGCATACTCAAGATGACGCCAGACACCTGTTGTTCTTTATTGTTGTTAATATATGGCAGGTTTCTGTTCCTAGTAACGTCAGCTGTTGATTAAAGATGACAACTAGTGGGGCACTCAGTAGAGCGCAGACCTCCACCGCGGGAGCTTATTTCTCGACCTTTTGCTCAGTTTGGACCTTGATCTCTGACCTTAACATGTATTAAGTGGAGTGGATTTTCATACGCTCAATTTTGAACCAAGTTTGAAGACTTTATGACAACGATGTCCAAACTTATGGCTGATTACGTGGATTGGAAATTTTGCTTGACCGTGACCTTGACCTTCCAAAATTTAATCATTTCCAACTTTTTACATAACAGTTAATCCCTGCCAGTTTCACGATTCTACGATTTAAATTGTGGCCAGGAAGCTGTTCACAAACACCCAAAAGGGGCCGAAATCATAACCTCCTTCCAACCTCGTTGGCGAAGCTAATGATCACGTTTATTGTAAGCCTAAAAAAAAAAAAAAAAAAAAAAAATCCGCGGGTGTCGTAGGTAGCAGAGGAAGAGAGTAATAGTGCATTCAAACTCCGATGTTTTTTTTTTATTAATTTCTTGTATT
>NC_090735.1:10327303-10329803 GCF_036898095.1 Palaemon carinicauda
ATACGGCTGAAAACAGTATATTTTACGGAGAGTTTCCGATTAAAATTACGATTTTTAACAGTGTAAGTGATAAGAATATAGACCAAAATGAACTCTTCATTTTATTTATTTATAATAAAACGACGAAGTCTCTATGGTAAGAACGGTTAAGGTCGCAAATCTGTCTGTATAATAATAACATTCCCGTCATTTGTAATTACTTTATTAGAACGGTGTCGAGGAAACTTTCTTCTTACATGTCTACGTCACTGTAACTATCGGTAACGGAAGAACTTTCTCTAGATTAATTGCTCTGTTTGCTAATGGAACTTCATATCTTGAAGGCAATTATGGTTTCTTGGCCTAAGCAAAACTGCCAAGTGACTGGATCACAAAGGAAGAAATTATCATTCCACTGCATTTATCGTAGTATGTGATGAAAGCTTGCTTCTTGAATGAAAAAGAAATATTTATATATATGCGAAACTGCAAGAGGGAAGTGTTAGGTGATATGGACACCTGTTACTAAGAGATGAACATCATGTTGGAAGACATATGATGGAGATGGAAGTTCAGGGTGGAAAGAAGAGAGGAAGACCAAGAATGATATGGTTTATTGTGTGGGGTAAGGTTTGTTATGGAAAGGTATTGACGAAGAGGAAGCACAGAACAGAAATCGATGGAGACGACACATGCATGATGGGAACCCCATATAGAAATGGGTTGAAGAAGAAGAAGAAGAAGAAGAAGAAGAAGAAGAAGAAGAAGAAGAAGAAGAAGAAGAAGAAGAAGAAGATACGAAACTTGATAGCAAAACTAACTTCTCATCATGAAAGTTCTTCTTAAAATGACCAGTCGCTGAACCTCTCTCTGACGATGGAAACGCAGCAGCGACAGAGTCCCATATGGCAGGATCTCAATACGGGACCGGAACAAGTAACGGCAGAACACCGAATTGCCGGAATCCTTTACAACTACGAATAGGGACTTTATAGGATGGCAGGATGGCGGCAAAATACAAATCATGGAATCCTGCACCGATGATAGAAATCATATCAGGACGGAACTCATCGCTAGAAATCGTTATAACGGATAAAAAAAAAAAACTATATCGACGAACTTATTGAAACGATTGGAATGAAAATATGGTCTAAAAATGAACACAGATGGAACGAGAGTGATATTGATATCATATCTAGCGGGACTTGATGCATTTATGATTTTTTCCTCGTATTTCTTCTTCTTCTTCTTCTTCTTCTTCACAATTCTTTTTCTTCTTCATCATCAACTTCTTCTTCTTCCTAATTCTTCTTCTTTTTCTTCTTCTTCTTCATTCTTTTTCTTCTACTTTGTCATCATTATCATCATCTTATTTTTCTTCTTTTTCTTACTATTATTATTTTCTTCTTCTTCACCTTCTTCAATCAGAGACTGTGATATCGACCGCCTAAAGAACCATTGACCCACTAATGTGTGTCTGATTCAGTTATCAGGAACAGGAAGGTACGAGAGAGAGGACGGGAAGCCTTCCCAGGAAGGGACTGAAGAGGTGGATTAGGGGGGCAAAGGTTAATGAGGTCGAATCAAGATATAAGGAAGAGGGGTCCTACATAGAAATGATTATGTTTGATAATACCAGTGATGAGGCAAGTATAACTAGTGTACGCGACCCGTCAGCAATGTCTGCTAAATATTTATAGATATGCACGAACAGACTCGACCCTTCCCTGTTTTAACTACAAGTTTTCTAGCTAGGGTATGACTACTTCAATCTCCCCCCCCCTCCCGCTACACGGGAAATGGGGAGAGACCGAGGAGACATACGTCTTGCTTCTGATCATGTCCGGAATATATTATATATATGATTATTTTTTATGTATACACACAAACATATATATATATATAAATATATATATAATATATATATATATATAATATATATATATATATATATATATAAATATATATATATATAATTATATATATATTATATATATATAATATATATATATATATAACTGGACTCTTCAAGGCACTAGAAGAGTTGGAAGACCTAGGCCTTCATGGCTGAGGACTATGGAGCGTGAAGTAGATAATGAATGAAGAAGTATTGATTTAAAAGCTCACGATAGAGACGACTGGCGAAATCGAACTGAGGCCCTTTGCGTCACTAGTCTTAGGAGATTATATACATAATATATACACACATTTATATGTATGTATGTATGTATATATATATATATATATATATATATATATATATATATATATATATATATATATAATATATATATATATAGATAGATAGATATAGCGAAACACTTGTTCTGTATTATAAAGTGAAGTGTTCACTTTTTAGTACATTTTTTCATAACAATAATAACGATAAGAGTAATAATTATGGTATTATTGGGTGTGGTAGTGTGAGTTAAATAGTACGAATTACTGTTTAATAATGATAATAATAAGGATAATGATGTAGACGATGATAATAGTACCGTTGTAAGAGAGAGTTATGTTA
>NC_090735.1:10342094-10344594 GCF_036898095.1 Palaemon carinicauda
GTCCAACCAATCAGCGATCAGGAAACTTTTCCGAGCTAAAAGGGCATCGCTGCGAGTCGGTGCAAATCTGCATTGCTAAAAGAAATTGACTATAGTATTTAGTAATAATTTCTAATCATAAAATAAGGAAAAATAAAACCTTTCACAGTTCTACTCCTGTTTAACTTCAAAATACTGTACCATCAAAGTAAATCTACACACACAACCACAACCATATATATATATATATATATGTGTGTGTGTGTGTGTATGTATGTATCTAAATTTATATGTTTATATGTATATATATATATATATATATCTATATATATGTATGCATATGTATATATATATATATATGTATATATGTATATTTATATATAGGTATATATATGTGTGTATATATATATATATATATATATTCTCAAATTCATAATATAAACCCTTCAAGTTTTCCAAAAAAGATGAGGATTATGTTCCATTATATCTGTTCAATTCATGACAAAAAGGGAAGTGCGTTAGATATTCTTGTTTAAGCATTCGCTGAAAAGTTGCAGTTTTTACGGAGAGAAACATGGGAAAAATTCAGTAATTTTCCTTGTAGGTTCATGTTTAGAACGTGGAGCAAAGAAAGTCTTTATCGTGTAGCGGAATTTATGCACTGTTCTGAATGACTAATATGCTGATTTTGTAGAAATGGTAGAGTATCTTCCCTTTAAAAAATAAATAAAAATACGTAATATACTGGCAAGTCACTGTACTCTGTGTTTAGTTTTTCCGGGAATGATATAAATTTTCTAAGCCCAAGGAAATATTTCCGCCTCTGATGAAGTTCACAATACTGACAATATTTGTCATGGCATCACTCATCTACAATATTTTGCTTCATAAGGCCTCTTGGTGAATAATACAGTGCAGTGGGATGCAATGCACACCATTTTCCTTCAAGAGACCAACTAACCCCACATCACTGCCAACCTTAGCTTCCGTACTATCAGTTATAATGCAGGAACACATTTTAAACCATCCATATTCATTGACCACGGATACGAGGGAAACGTATATATATCAGAACCTCTGCTATCATCATTCAATGACTGCATCTTGACAAGTAATTCGTGTACCCCAAAATCTTCGCCAATGGTTGCGGCAAATACGGGTAACTGACTTGTGTCACTTACATCAGTGCTGTCATCTAAATCCAGTAAAAAGTACTTCCGATGTTTCATAATATTTTTAAGTTCCATGGGAATATGCTGATCAAATTCATTCACTCTTCTTACGACTCTTTGGTAAGAGAATGACACACTTTCAAATTGTTTTACTACCAGGTACATTTTCTTCAGCAAATTTTTTTGCTATTTTACTGCACACTGCTTTATTAATTCTCCACCCATAAATTATTTTCTATTTCTTATAAACACCAAAGTAACTTCTTATAAAGCAGTAAGACTAGCTGTTTGTGGTTCTCAGAAGTTATGTAGCCGATGATTATGCTGTTGATGTTTGCCCATCAAGACATTCAATTTACCACTTCGTGATTTCCCCGCAATTGAGCATACTTTTCTTTGTGCAAAGTCTCACAATGCCTTCGAACATATTCCTTAAGAACATATCCTATTTGATGCCACACAATATTCTTCTTCCCACTACATATCACATGTTCTGTTCCTGTCAGAGCACTTTCTTTTCTTACTTTGATTCATTATGGAAAGACGTTTTGAACAGAAGAGCTTAACTGCAAAACAGAGGCAAGCTGAAAACTATTCGAAACAGTAGGGGCTCGCTCCCCATTCCGTTCACGGGGTTTTCCTTAATCTTGTTACATTTGTATTTATTGTTATTATTATTATACTATCTACCGTCAAAAGTAAAATAAACATTGGCATTGAACGCATGGTTTGGGACAGAGAGAGAGAGAGAGAGAGAGAGAGAGAGAGTGTACTGAAATTCGACTGAGGTGTGTGATTTTAATTTTATTTCATTATTTATCATTTTTTTATTTTAATAGTATTCAGGCGGGATCATTTAGGTCCAGTAAGGTTTCGACACATTAAATCATACTGCATAATTATGTCAGTGTTGGAGGGCCACAAAAAATCCCCTCGCGGGCCACATTTGGCCCGGGGGCCTGTAGGTGGACCACCGTGATATAGGCTATAAGAAGTAATAACAGTATAGAATATCTTAAGATCAGTATGTATATATTATATGCGTGAGAGAGAGAGAGAGAGAGAGAGAGAGAGAGAGAGAGAGAGAGACTATAATCTTTTAGAGCTTCACTTGGTGGTTTTCGTCTAAAATACTTTGAATTCCCACAGATTCATATCTGATCATCACTGTTGAAACCGATAAAGATAAAGCTAAATCGTTTGATTTTTACTTTATCTAATCTTACTCATTATCTCGTTATCATCATCTGTGAACTGTTTAAACTCGCATAACTTAAATTGACACTTCAATTACTTGATTTGAATTTGGTACAAAGGTGTGTTGGTTATTCATTTGTATGGATTTACGC
>NC_090735.1:10349594-10354594 GCF_036898095.1 Palaemon carinicauda
TATATATGTATATATGTGTGGTGTGTGTGTGTGTGTGTATATAGCTAGACACTTGCTCCAATTTATATAGATGTCATTCTTATTTTGAATATATATATATATTATAATATATATATACTAGACACTTGCTCCTGATTAATAAAGAGGGACATTCTTATTATATATATATATATATATTATATATGCATATATACTTGTATACTGTGTATACATACATATATATATATATATATATATATATGCATATATACTTGTATACTGTGTATACATACATATATATATTATATAATATATATGCATATATACTTGTATATCTGTGTATACATATATAATATATATATATATATAGGTATAGACACTTGCTCTTTATTATATAGAGAGGCATTCTTATTTCGAACATACAAAGAATATTACGCGAAATCCAAACAGAAGATGAAAATCCATATCATTAATGGAAGTGAGCTCACCCTGATCTGGGTAATGTAACTGCGTAATTCAGGTCAGTAGCGCCGTGTTATGCTAACAGATTGATCCTAACTTCCGCTCTCTACCTGCATTACGTGTTTGTAATCTTGATTGTGTTTTCTGGGAGGAAAGTGGGACTTGTCATAGGCTGGTGACGTGCTTTGCATTTTTTTTTATTTTTTTTTTTTTTGATGGCATGTCTTTGTCCTCGCCTGGACCATCATTAAAAATCAAGGTTTATATGTATGGTTTTATGTATATATATAGATATATATATATATATAAGTGTGTGTGTGTGTGTGTGTGTGCGCGTGTATATATATATATATATATACACACATATAATATACTATATATATACACACATATATATATATATATATATACACACATATATATATATATATATACACACATATATATATATATATATACATATATGTATGTATTGTATACTGTTTATATGAGAGAGAGAGAGAGAGAGAGAGAGAGAGAGAGAGAGAGAATCATAAGTCTGTAATATATCTGCTTGGGATTGATATAAAAGTTCTCTCTCTCATCTCTCTCTCTCCTCTCTCTCTCTCTCTCATATAAACAGTATACATATATATAATATATATATATATATATATATATATATATTTTATATATATATATATATATATAATATATATATAATGTGTGCATTAGTGGGTATATGTACGCACGAATTTATACATATAAGCAGTTTCCACTAACAATTGGATGGCTTTAGACAATTATACACCCCAGTCACTGCTACATTTATCCTTTCACTGCTGAGTCAAGAAAGAACTGTAAGATAAAACTAACAAAACAACACTAGCTTGTTGTTGGTCCTTCACGAATCGCTAAGTAAAGCCTGAATGTGACAGTGACTATTGTGTTTTGGCTATCTCTGTAGCCATTCCCTGTTATGGGAAGATTAATGTTGAAAGAATATAGAACCACATACGTAGATGTTAAACAAGGTACTTGAATACATATAGGATAGGTATGAACAATAAATAGGTTATAGATTATAAAGCGAAAGATATGCATGATATTGTTACCGTACCATACTTGATATCCAGTGTATATAAGGATTTCTCTCTCTCTCTCTCTCTCTCTCTCTCTCCTCTCATCTTCTCTCTCTCTCTCACTCCCTTTCTTGCTTGAGCCTACACTTGGGCACACTATTCTATCTTTTTCTCTCTTTCTCTTGTTTTGTTTTTTCAAGTTATAGTAGTTTATATATGAAAGGTTTATTTTAATGTTACTATCATTAGAATATTTTTATTTTACTTGTTCATTACTTCTGTTATTGTTTTATTTCCTTTCCTCACTGGGCTATTATTCCTTTTTTGGAGGCCTTGGGCTTTTAGCATCTTGCTTTTCAAACTAGGGATGTAACTTTGCAAATAATAGTAATATTGTTATTCAAATCAAAGTTATAAATTGTTCAATCTCTCCAACTGGCGTCCCAAGTTTTGATAAATTTACTGACATTGTGTTATCAAGTTGGTAGGAGAACGAATAACATTTCTGGAACCTGGTGATTAGTGCTCTCTCTCTCTCTCTCTCTCTCTCTCTCTCTCTCTCTCTCTCTCTCTACTATTGTCTGTCACCTCGTCTGTTTTCTTGGCGCAAGACTATTTGACTTACCTTTTAAAATTGTCAAATAAACACAGAAAGATCTGATGGGTATTGTTGGGACGTACTAATTGTTGATTATCACGCTACGGTAAGAACATATTAGGGAGAATATATCTGTCAAGGTAAATGAGCCTTTGTTTATTTCTGGTTAATAGGAAAAAATGAAATTTCTATTATTTTGTACTCCCTAAGACATGTTTTCTTTCTGGCAGACTACGCATGAATATGTTTACTTCAATATTTATACGCATATCTTCACGCCTGTGTACTGCAAGGTTTATACGCATATGTTCGTTCGTGTTTACTTCCATATTTATACACACGTATTCGCCATATTTATACACACGTATTCGTTCGAGTTTACTTCAGTATTTCTGCGCATATATTCTAATTATACGCATTTATTTCTTCCTATTTATTTCAATATTTAATACGCATATATTCTAATTATACTCATTTATTTCCTCCTATTTACTTCAACATTTATACGCATATATTCGCACTCCACTTACATTTTCACAGGCAGTGGTTATTAATATATCAGTTAAGTACAGCTGTTTCTAAGCACATACGAAGCTGATAGATATTTGATTTTCCTCTTATGAAAGAAAGGGTGATAAAATATGTGCAATTACTCGAACACCGGAACTTCTAATTGCGTACTGTGGTTTTAATTAATCATATAAATTTTATGAAGTTTCTGAGAATATATTAATATTTTTTTCTTTTAAATCATAATGTGTTAATTCTCTCTTATGCTGATAGGTGAAGCAAGATAGGAAAAGGAAGGTAGGATTAGTGTTGATTGGAATATCGCGTGTGAAGTCCGTAGTGTTGCCTTGCAATGGTTGCATTGCTTGCTCTCTCTCTCTCTCTCTCTCTCTCTCTCTCTCTCTCTTTTTTTAGTCCTCGGAAATGTGTAGGTTTTTTTTATTTACTATTGGTTGTATTGCTCTCTCTCTCTCTCTCTCTCTCTCTCTCTCTCTCTCTCTCTCCTTTTTTTAGTCCTCGGAAATGTGTAGGGTTTTTTATTTACTATTGGTTGCATTGCTTGCTCTCTCTCTCTCTCTCTCTCTCTCTCTCTCTCTCTTAACTTCCTTATCCGGCTCGAACCACGAATGGCAGCAACTATGTATTCAATGTGTTGCCCAATGATATAGCTTTCTCTTGCTTGAGGGTACACTCGGGCACACTATTCTGTCTTATGTCTCTTCCACTTGGTTTGTTAAATTTTTTTATAGTTTATATAGAAAATATATATTTTAATGTTGTTAGTTCTCTTGAAATATTTTATTTTTCCTGTTTCCTTACCTCACTGGGCTATTTTCTCCGTTGGGGCCTCCGGGCTTATAGCATTCTGCTTTTCCAACTAGGGTTGTAGCTTAGCAAATAATAATAATAATAATAATAATAATAATAATAATAATAATAATAATAATAATAATAATAATAATAATAATAAAACCATTCGTGGTAATCCTATTCAGCAATTGTTGGTAACTTGAAATAATGCTAATTACATACTGGGGGCCATTTTTTGTTTTTATTATTTTATTAATTACTTTTGAAATATGATTTGTATAGATTTATTTATTTTGCGTAATTCTAAAATCAGAAAATTGTTCTATTAAATCATTAAATATTTTTGAAATATGATTTCTATAGATTTATTTATTTTGCGTAATTATAAAATCTAAAAATTGTTCTATTAAATGATAAAAAGGTATAATTTTTTATATGATATCACACTATTTTTCAAGTTGTTTAAGATATTTCTTTTTTTTTCACATGAAAAAAGTAAGACCATTACGAGAAATGTACGCGAATGAGTGTTCGTTTGTTTGTGTTTTTGACTGTTTGTATGAGGCAGGCGTACTTGTTTTGTTTTTATATGATATCACATCATTTTCTCATGTCAACGGGTAACCCAATACGAGAAATGTACACGACTGCGCGTTCCTTTGTTCGTATGTCTTACTGTTCGTGTGATGCAGGCGTTGTTGTTTTATTAAATGATAAAACACTGTTTTTTATATATCATACCATTTTTTTTAATTTATCTAAGATCAAGATTTTCTCTCATGTAAACGGGTAAACTGATACGAGAAGTGTACGCGAATGCATGTACGTTTGTTTGTGTGTTCTTCTGTTTGTGTGATGCAGGCGTTGCTGTTTTATTAAATGATAAAACACTGATTTATATATATATATATATATATATATATATCATACCATTTTTTAATTTATCTAAGATCAAGCTTTTTTTCTCGTGTAAAAAGTAAAACCGATACGAGAAGTGTACGCGAATATGTGTACGTTTTATTGTTTGTGTGATGCAGGCATTATTGTTTTATTAAATGATAAAACACTGATTTTTTATATATATATATCATACCATTTTTTAATTTATCTAAGATCAAGATTTTCTCTCATGCAAACGGGTAAACCGGTACGAGAAGTGTACGCGAATGCGTGTACGTTTGTTTGTGTGTTCGACTGTTTGTATGATGCAGGCGTTGTTGTTTTGTTTGGTGGCGCGAGTATCGCGTGCAGAAGAACGCTGCTGCTGCTGCTGCACGCCCCCCATTGTATCGATTCATGTTTCACGATCAACACACTACAGATTTCTCCTGCTGTGACTCATCATCTACCTGGGAGAGAGGGAAGCGCAGCAGCTGAAGCAGGAGTAGAAGCAACAGCAGAAGCAGCAGGAGAAAGAGAGGGAAACGGAAGAAAAGGCAGTTTAAAGTTTTAAGGCCTCTCATGAATGGCAGATGCAAGGGACAGTAACATTGCCCTACCAAGCGAGACAGTGTTCTAAAGACTGACCATGGAGGAGGAGGCAGTTTAAGCCCCTTCAAGAATGGCAGATGCAAGGGACA
>NC_090735.1:10359594-10369594 GCF_036898095.1 Palaemon carinicauda
TACACACACACAAACACACATTTTATATATATATATATATATATATATATAATTAAAGTGTGTGTGCGTGCGTGTGAAGGATTAGTATAAAAATTAAATTAATGATATAATCAACGTTGAAACTCTAATTTTTAATCATTGTAGGAAAGGATAAAGTAATCATCCAAAAGGCGGTTAGTGTATGCGAGGTGCACTGTAGGCATTACTTAAGGATCTTTGCAGCATTCCGTCGGCCCCTCGCTGTACCTACCTTATATCCTGCTACTTTACCTCCATTCATGCTTCCTTTCTCTCTTCTTGCTGTCCAACATCTTCTAAATTTTATGTATGGCATTTATGAATATGAGAAAGCATTTGATTCCGTCAAAACATCAGCAGTAATGAAAGCTACTCGAAAACAAGGAAAAGAAGAATCTTGTGTTACCCCATAAAGGTAAAGGTGTCTGGTTTCAGTTCCAGTTTCACCAGAATAGGTGCTCATCAGAACGTCAGCTGGGCAAGCCATACCCCCCTATGTGGTGCCCAAGCACAGGAGTGGCCTCCTCAGTTAACAGCTTAAACTTAGGGTCCCAGGCTGGGATTGATCAGCTGCCGTACGAATACTAGGCGAACACGTTAGAACCGTATTAGCCATGTTGAATGGTCTAAAGGCCCTAGCGCTGACGCTGAACACCCCCTCTCTCTCTCTCTCTCTCTCTCTCTCTCACGGGAGGCTAGGTAGCTTAATTGTATGTTGAATGGTTTCACAGGCCCCAGCTCTGACCCCCACCTCTCTCTCTCTCTCTCTCTCTCTCTCTCTCTCTCTTAATTGCCTAGGTAGAAAGGATTAAATATAAGTTAAACGAAGGAAAAAAAAACAGGTTGATCCATTAATCTCCAAGAACTTGAAGTGAAGAAATTCTCTCTCTCTCTCTCTCTCTCTCTCTCTCTCTCTCTCTCTTTTAATTGCTTAGGTAAAAAGGATTAGATATAAGTTAAACGAAGAAAAAAAAGGGGTTTATCCATTAATCTCAAAAGAACTTGAAGTGAGAGGAATGATATTTCCATCTCTCTCTCTCTCTCTCTCTCTCTCTCTCTCTCTCTTAATTACCTAGGTAGAAAGGATTGAATAAAAGTTAAACGAAGAAGGAAAAAATGGTTTATCCATTAATCTCAAAAGAACTTGAAGTGAAGAAATTCTCTCTCTCTCTCTCTCTCTCTCTCTCTCTCTCTCTCTCTCTCTCTCTTTTAATTGCTTAGGTAAAAAGGATTAAATATAAGTTAAACGAAGAAAAAAAAGGGGTTTATCCATTAATCTCAAAAGAACTTGAAGTGAGAGGAATGATATTTCCATCTCTCTCTCTCTCTCTCTCTCTCTCTCTCTCTCTCTCTCTCAATTGCTTAAGTAAAAAGGATTAAATATAAGTTAAACGAAGAAAAAAAGTGTATCCATTAATCACCAAAGAATCTGAAGTGAAGAAATTGAGGGAAATGATATTTCAATCTCTGCTCCTTTGACATCAAAGTACTAAAAAGTTCTTTAAAAGTTTCACTGGATCCGAATAAAACGCTGAACCTTTTTTTATTCTTGAATATCGGATTCTCTCTTATCTTTTTATTGATATTGATACCTATCAATCAAGGTTTGTTTCGGAATTTGAAATGGTCTGAAAAAAGTGTAATAGGAATGATTAGGAATTGATTAACTGTGGAGCTAAGTATTTGATTTTTCTCCTTTATATATTAACTTCAGTGATGAAAATTTGAATGATTAAAATTGTTAGAATTATTGTTAATATTATTTTTATTAAAATGATTATTTTTATTAAGATTATTATTGAAATTATTAGAATCATTACTTTCATTAAAATTATCAAAGTTGCTAAAAATATTATTAAAAGTATCAAAAAATTAAAATTATTTCTTTTGAAATTATTAAGATTGCTAAATTACTATTTCTATTAGAATTATAAAAACAAATATAAAAATTTCTATGGTGTTAAAATGTTTTCATAGAATCATGTCCGAAAATAAACCGGTGTTTAGAATTGATGAACTCAATTGAGATCCAAAAAGAATAAACTATTGTTGAGCACATTATTTCATCTTGATTCTATTGATCCAGGTCAAACGAATGATTTTAAGATTCAGGTTAAGTTTTATATATAGCCTATGAGCTTCCGCCATTCCAAACATGGGTAGATGATATTGAAAAATGCATCTACTATCGTTGAGTATGCGTCCTGTATCATCAATGATGAACACCGTAAATAGCCCTTGGGCTTATAGCTTTTTGCTTTTCCAACTAGGGGTGTAGCTTCATCATCTCCTCCGACAACTATTGACGCAAAGGGCCTCTGTTAGATTTGGCCAGTCTTCTCTATCTTGAGCTTTCAATTCAATACTTCTCCAGTCATCATCTCCTTCTTCAAGCTTCGGAGTCCTCAGCCATGTAGACCTGGGTCTTCCAAATCTAATAGGGTTGTAGTTTAGCTAGTGATAATAGTAATAATAATAATGATAATAATAATAGTACTGATAATAATAATAATAATAATAATAATAATAATAATAATATAATAATAATAGATTTTCGTTAAAATGGAGATGCTGGAATTCCAGCCTTCGAGTATCTTCTCATCATCATTCTACTGTCATCCTTTTTTTTTTTCCTCCACATACCTAGTTTTTCTTTACTTGGTTTTCATCAAAGCTGTTATCTTTTTTTATTCATTCGCAGTACATTTAGTCGTATCGTAACTTATTCTTTGTCATCAACACAGTTCACGCTATTTATATCCTATCGATGTACTACTCTTATTCGTAATTCAGAAAGATGAGGTTTAATACCACATTAATGTGATGTTAATTTAAGAGACTAATTATGCTAAAATTTTTTGAAGAAGAAATGTTAGTAACGGAAAATTCGGACGAAGAACAAAAGGGAGGGTGGAAACAAAGGTACAAGAGAATATTAAATGTGGATGATGATTATTATTATTATTATTATTATTATTATTATTATTATTATTATTATTATTATTATTATTATTATTATTAGCTAATTTACAACCCTAGTTGTAAAAGCAAGATGCTATAAGCCCAAAGGCTCAACAGGGAAAAATAGCCCAATGAGGTAAGGAAATAAACGATGTAAGAATTAATGAACAACTATGTGACGAGGGTGATTGAGATTAATATACTTTCTTTGTTATGTTGTGTTGGCCTGGTGGTGGCGTCCTTGCCTGGTGATTTCCAGACTGGTGTTTGAGTACCTCTCAACCCCGTTAGTTCCTTTGGTCGCTGAAACCTCACCATACTTGTGCACTAAGAATGGGGGATTTGGGGTAGACTATAGGTCGACCTGCTGATTCGTCAGCAGCCATTGCCCGGCCCTCCTTGGTCCTAGCTTGTGTGGAGAAGGAGCATTGGCGCTGATCATATGTAATATTTTCAGTCTCTAGTCAAGGGCATTGTCCTGCTTGATAGGGCAGTGTCACTGTCCCATGCCTCTACCATTCATGAGCGGCATTTAAACCAAGTTAAGGGAAAGAAAACGGACCTAGAAGCGACTTATGTATAGAGTTCGATCCCAATTGATTCTGTTGACATTAAGAGCTCAATGAAACATTAAAGCGAAGCTCTTCGGATGCCATGAATCCTTTTAGCATGTTACTGTTGTCAGGTAATTAATTTTTTTCATACCTTAAAGGTTTAAGGTTTAAATGTTGCTCATGACAGGCAAAGTCTAGGGGAAGTGACAATGCCATAGAAGGACAATGCCTTACAGACTGACCATATACGTAGGACCAGTGCCCAAGCCCCTCTCCACCCAAGCTAAGACTAAGGAGAGCCAGCAATGGCTACTGATGACTCAGCAGGTAGATCTATAGGCTCCCTCAAACTTCTATCCTTAGCCCACAGGGATGGTGAGGTTCAAGACACTACAAGGAATTATCGAGCTTGAGCGGGACTCGAACCACAGTCCAGTAGATTGCCAGGCAGGGACGTTTCCAATAGGCTACCACCTTAGAAAGTTTAAAGGTACATCATGAGCGGCAGAGGCAAGGGGCATGTTATTGCGATTTGATCAGCTCATTTCCTTCCTTTCCATCCAAGCAAGGACCAGGGGAAACCAGGCAATGGGTACTTAAAATCGCTCTCTCTCTCTTACGTTGAAGGACAGGTGATAGAATCATTTATTATTATTATTATTATTATTATTATTATTATTATTATTATTGTTGTTGTTGTTGTTGTTTTTGTTGTTGTTGTTGTTGTTGTTATTATTATTATTATTTCTGGTGTCTCTCAACGATATAGAGAGGTTTTGTCACAAGGCTAGAATGTTTTTTTATATATCAGTTTGCATACTTTTATGTGGGCCTGTTATGATAAAGGCAGACCCTAGGTTTGATAAGGGAAATCTGAATGTCGGTTTTATTACCTATTGTCTTGTGCTACTCCCACATTATGTAAATAAGCATATCATTATTATTGTTCTTATTTTTATTATTATTATTATTGTTGTTGTTGTTGTTGTTGTTGTTGTTGTTGTTGTTGTTGTTACTCTACCTTGAAATCAATTGTATCTTGATCTAAAAAACATATAAGCAAGAGCCATGCTGAAGGAAGGGTGTTTCTGACGCAGTATGTGAATTGTTCTCTATTTTTTTTTTCCTGTTACAAGTCGCAGCAAAAACATTTGCAATACCACGAAAACGAGATTAATGGGCAGTGTTGCATTGCAACTAGATTCGTCACGGAAATCAAGTCATGTCTCCAACATAATGTCCCAGCGTTGCACCACATTCCATATTACTTCGGTTATTGTAATAGGACGTAAATAGGAGAAATGAAAACTTGGTAACGTATATATGTCAGAAATGTCAGTGATATTTGCAAAGCATAATTAATTTCTTATTATCAAATAGATAGGATTTCACTGAACGTAGTTGCATAAAAAATGCTCTCTCTCAATCGACCTAAAATCTAACAGAAGTAATGTCTTATAACTTAACATAAGTTCTGTTGAACTTTCTCTTCTATGAAGTAAACAGAAGTTCTGTAGACCTTCTCTGTTTTAGAATCCAGCAGAACTTTTGTAGAACTTCTCTTTGAATCGACCTAAAATTAAACAGAAGTAATGTCTTGTAACTAAACATAAGTTCTGTCGAACTTTCTTTTCTATGAAGTAAACAGAAGTTCTGTAGACCTTCTCTGTTTTAGAATCCAGCAGAACTTTTGTAGAACTTCTCTTTGAATCGACCTAAATTAAACAGAAGTAATGTCTTGTAACTAAACATATGTTCTGTCGAACATTCTTTTCTATGAAGTAAACAGAAGTTCTCTAGACCTTCCCTGTTTTAGAATCCAGCAGAACTTTAGTAGAACTTCTCTTTGAATAGACCTAAAATTAAACAGAAGTAATGTATTGTAACTAAACATAAGTTCTGTCGAACATTCTTTTCTATGAAGTAACAGAAGTTCTGTAGACCTTCCCTGTTTTAGAATCCAGCAGAAGTTTTGTAGAACTTCTCTATTTTAGTATTAAACAGATGTTTTGTAGAAAACTTCCCTGTCTTTAAATTAAACAAAGGTTCTATAGAACTTTCCTTTCTTAGAATTAAACAGGAGTTCTGTTCATCTTCCCTGTCTTAGAATTAAATAGAAGTTTTGTAGAAAATCCGTCTTAGAATTGAACAAAAGTTCTGTAGAACTGTCCTATTTTAGAATTAAATAGAAGTTCTATAGAAATTGCGTATCTTAGAATTCAACAGAAGGTTTGTAGAACTTATCTGTTTTAGAATGAAACAGAAGTTTGCTGAAAACTTCCCTGTCTTAGAATTTAATATAAGTTCTGTAGAACTTCCCTGTTTTAGAATTTATAAGAAGTTTTGTAGAACTTTTCTATTTTAGAATTTAACAGAAGTTTTGTATAACTTCCTTGTCTTAGAATTCAGCAGAGGTTATGTAGAACTTCTCTATATTAGAATTAAACAGAAGTTTTGTAGAAAACTTCCGGGTCTTAGAATTAAACAAAAGTTCTGTAGAACTTCCCTGTCTTGAAATTAAACAAAAGTCCTGTAGAACTTTCCTATCCTAGAACTAAACATACCCGTCTTAGAATTAAACAAAACTTTTGTAGAAGTATCTTAGCAATAAACAGAAGTTCTGTACAACTTCCCTGTCTTAAAATTAAGCAGAAGTTCTGTAGAACTTTATTTTCTTAGAACTAAACAGAAGTTCTGTAGAAATTCCCTGTCTTTCAATTAAACAGAAGTTTTGTAGAAAACTTTACTGTCTTGAAATTAAACAAAAGTTTTGTAGAACTTCCCTGTTTTAGAATTAAACAAAGGTTCTGTAGAACTTTCTTAACCTAGAACTAAACAGACCCGTCTTAGAATTAAAAAGAAGTTTTGTAGTAAACTTCCCTGTCTTAGAATTAAGCAGAAGTTTTGTAGGAAACTTTCCCGTCTTAGAATTAAACAGAAGTTTTTTTTTTTTCAGAAAACTTCTGTCTTAGAATTAAACAGAAGTTGTGAGAAAACTTCCGTCCTAGAATTCAACAGAAGTTTTGTAGAAAACTTCCCTGTCTTAGAATTAAGCAGAAGTTTTGCAGGAAACTTTCCCGTCTTAGAACTAAATAGAAGTTTTTTTGTTTTTTTTCAGAAGACTTCTGTCTTAGAATTAAACAGAAGTTTTATAGAAAACTTCTGTCCTAGAATTCAACAGAAGTTTTGTAGAAAACTTCCGTCCTAGAATTCAACAGAAGTTTTGTAGAAAACTTCCCTGTCTTGAAATTAAACAAAAGTTCTGTAGAACTTTCCTATCCTAGAACTGAACAGACCTATCTTAGAATTAAACAGAAGTTCTGCAGAACTTCCTAGTCATGCTTAGTATCCTTATGCAGGCGATTCCGTCCAGTCCAGTTTCGTCGGAACGGAGTCAAGGCGACCTGCGTTCCCCAAGGGTGCTTTATTAAATCTTTGATTGAAATCAGCTTGAAGATCTAGAATAGGTCGTGTTAGGTCATCGACGTCTCTGAGTTAAACATTATCTTGACCGCGGTTGGGACGAAGCACCCGAGTGGCCTAAAGTGGTAACGTCCTTGGTTGGTGATCGCCAGACTTGGGTTCGAGTCCCTCTCAGACTCGTTAGTTTCTTTGTTCATTGCAACCTCATCATCCTTATGAGCTAACGATGCGGAGTTTGGGGGAGCCTATAGAACTAAATCTCCTGGGTCCTAGCTTGGGTGGAGAAGGGCCTTGAACGCTTATCGTAATATGGGCAGTTTCTAGGGCAATGTCCTGTTTGATAAGGCAATGTCATTGTCCCTTGCCTCTGCCATTCATGAGTGGCCTTTAAACCTCTAAAACGTTGTGATAAGTTTTCGGGAGTAATTGTATCATTGATAAGATACGTTATTTAGATATGATTATATTTACATGTAGACTGTATCACGCATCATTCGTGTTGTATTTTCATATAACATATCAGTTATTGTATTTTGTTTATGTATTTTATTTCCGAACTTATCTCACATCTGAATCGGTTTATTACCTCCGCCAACGAAGTTGGAAGGAGGTTATGTTTTACCCCCCCCCCCCTTATTTTTTTTTTTGTGTATGTGTGTTTGTTTATGAACGGCTTCCTGGCCACAATTTTAATCGCAGAGTAATGAAGATTGCCAGGATTAACTGTTATGTAAAAAGCTGGCAATTATTAGATTTCAGAAGGTCAAGGTTACGATCAAGAAAAATGGCCAATTCACGTAATTAGCCATAAGTTTGGACATTGCAGAGACTTTAAACTTGGTTCATATTTGAGTGTATGAAACTAGACGCTAATTAATACAGGTTAAGCTCAAAGGTAAAGTTCGAGAAATAAGCTGCCGCGTCGGAGGTTTGTGCTATACTACCTGCCCGACCCTCTATAGTCAATTTTTTTTAGCGAGGCAGATTTGCACCGACTCGCAGTGGTGTCCTTTTAGCTTGGAAAAGTTTCCTAATCGCTGATCACATAGCAGGAAACTTTTCCGAGCTAAAAGGGCACCGCTGCTAGTCGGTGCAAATCTGCCTCGCTAATAAAAATTGACTATAGTCACAACTTTATAGCGTCATTTTTTCATATATTTTGTGATGGATGTTTTCATTGAATTAGGATCCGTCTCAACTATTTTGCTCTCTGCCCCTCTTTTTCACCCCCCCCCTCCCCAATTTGTTTATCGCATGATATCTTGGGGAAATTCTGCAAACTAACAACAACAACAACAACTACAACAACAGTGAGGGTAAACCTTTCTCAGATTGTACTATATCATTTTAAATTCTAATATTTGAACCTTTAGTCTTTGGCAGGCAGCTTCACCTTGATTTGTTTTTTATCCTTTTATCGTTCCTAAATCTTATCAGCGATTGTCTTTCTTATCTACTCTTGTTATTTGTCGTTTTATCTAAAGATTAACTTTTAACTTCATGGATAAAGCGGCCTTTTTTTTTTTATTAGGGTCAATGCATTACGTAACCCATTGCTATGCGATTGATTCTTTTAGTTTTTTTTTATATATTTGATTTAGTTAGATAACAGAAGTCTTTATAATCAGAGGAATATTTTAATTGATATACATTTGATATTCTTTTCAGTGAAAAATTTGAAAAATCTAAAATCTTACGATATTCTCTATTAGATTTTATAGGCTATGACATAATAGTAGAAATTGCATCTAAATTTATTCCAGTATTGAGGATATTTTCAAGAACTGGTTATGAAATATAATAAGGTTGTATATAGAAACATGATTTACATAATTCTTTTCACTGGTTTAATATTTCCTATCATAGTTTAAACGAATATTTCCAGGGTTTCTTGAGTTGTGTAGAGGCTTCTCTCTCTCTCTCTCTCTCTCTCTCTCTCTCTCTCTCTCTCTCTCGTTATCGCATCACTGTATAAATCCCACCTTGTTGAGCTTCCTTCTCATCCCCATCAGCTCTTCATGAAATTAATAAAGGTTGTAATTTGAAAGAGCCAACTGAACCTCATCTCAAATGGACGATTTTTATATCATTTACTAGAGTTTACATTCAACTTGGATACGTAAATGGCAATATACCCTTAAATATACTCTCTATTTTGACCTTTATGATTCCACTTAACAGTTCCCCGTTTCCCTTCTAATGCTTATGCCAAATGGTTCTGTCACTCACTGTCTAAAGGAGAAGGCCATTTTCTTTTACCTGATGTTGACAGTAATCAGCGTAGTAAGAATCTCGTTCCCCTCCAATGCTTATGCCAGACGATTCTGTCACTCGCTGTCGAAAGGAAAGGGTGACTTTTAGATGATGTTGACAGGAAACAGTGTAGTGGGAATCTCGTTATACCTCATAAAGGTGTTGACGCATTTTTTACTTGGGGAAAAAAACCTTATTGGCGGTGATTTTTTTTTTTTTTTTTCGTGTGTGTGTATGTATATATGCGTGTAAACAGAATAGTAAGATTATCGCTATACCTCATAAAGGTGTTGACGCAATATTTACTTTGGAATTTTGTGTGTGTGTGTGTGTGTGTGTGTGTGTGTAAACAGAGTAGTAAGACTATTGCTATACCCCATTAAGGTGTTGACGCAATTTTTAGTGTTTTTTTTTAAACAGCTGATTACTTTGCATTTTTTTTTCTTTTTTGTTAACTAGAAAAAGTTTCTTTATTTCACTCGTTTGAGAATTTGTAACGCGGTTGTGGTACCTTGGACCTGACATAGCCTCCCAAATCCTTAAACCTTCATATTAACATAAAGTTTTTAAACGTGTTTTGGCAAACGCCTTGAAACCTATTCTGGGAGTCATCATCTCTTTCCTAGTGTTGTGTTTGGCGTTTGCAATGCCCTTGCAACCTCTGTTGATCTTCTTATGATTTCCCAATGTCTTAGACATCAGTGCACTTAGATATTTTAACGACTTATTTTTTTTTTCTAGAAGTTATACTCCGTTATTTCTTTTCTTTTTGAATTCTTGGAATATGTTGA
>NC_090735.1:10377094-10379594 GCF_036898095.1 Palaemon carinicauda
TTTCGTCCTTAGAGGCGATATCACATCTGTCAAGCCCATTTTTTGGCACCATTAAAGAGTAGGATTGTAAAGGTATACTCGTAAGAGAAGCCATATTGAGCAAGTGACAGCCATACGGAGATTTGTATTGTCAGCAGTATATTTTTGAGGATCTATTTCATATGTTTGCTGTAAATGTAAAAAAAGGGCAAATGAGGGAATTAAAACTTGCTTTTCAGAAGGTTGTCAAGTGTATAAGTAAACATTCGTATCGAGGGACTAATTTAACATAAGGCGGAGCAAATCACCAGTTATTGATTCTATATTAAAGGAAAAGTCTGATCTGTTAAATTAAAGTGAGGAATGTTAATATATGATAAGCTTTAAGCTTATAGTAAATAAGATAAACACTACAAGTTTCGTAGACAAAAGTAAACGCCAGCAGATTTCAGTTACTTTCAGGCATTTTCAGTTTATTTATGTTTACCGATTTGTTTTTCAACTTGTTGCAAACTGTAAATACATCGTTTGTCAAGAACATGAATGAGATAAAACGTATGGGGATGATTAAAACTTAAGTTTACCACTAACTCGCCTATCCACGACAATAAATAATACACCTGGGAATGGTAACTATGAATCTCCACAAAATGTGCAATCTATGAGAGCGAGGCTCTCATTTTATCACCCCAAAAAAGTTCTCTCATTTCATCACCCAAAAGCAATGCTAGAACTTTATCCCCCCAAAACAATGCTCTCATTTCAACATCCAGAAACAATGGTCTCACTTTATGACCTCAAAAACAATGCACTCTCTTTCTCACTCAAAAAGAATGCTCTCACTTTATCACCCCAAAACAATGCTCTAGATTTATGACCCAAAAACAATGCTCTCGCATTATCACCCCAAAACAATGCTCTCACGTTATCACCCCAAAACAATGCTCTCACGTTATCACCTCAACATAATGCTCTCACTTTATCATCCAAAAACAATGCTTTTCCTTCATCACCCAAATACAATGCTCTCACTTTATCACTCCAAAACAATACTCTCTCTTTATCCCCCCCTAAAACAGTGCTCTCACTTTATCACCGAAACAATGCTCTCAGTTTATCACCCCAAAACAATGCTCTCACTTTATCACTCTAAAACAATGCTCTAACGTTATCACCCCAAAACAATGCTCTCACGTTATCACCCAAAAACAATCCACTCTCTCTTTATCATCCGAAAACGATGCTCTCTCTCTTTATCAAGCAAATGCAATGCTCTCACATTATAACCCAAAAACAATGCTCTCGCTTCATCATCCAAAAATAATGCTCTTACTTTATCATCCAAAAATAATGTTCTCACTATGTCAACCAAAAGCAATGCTCTCACTTTATCAACCAAAAAACAATGCTCTCACCTTATCACCCAAAAACAATGCTCTCACTTTATCACCCCAAAAACAATGCTCTCGCTTTATTAACCCAAAAAGAATGCCCTCACTTTATCAATCAAAAACAATGCTCTTGCTTTATCACTCATAAACAATGTTCACTTTATCACCCAAAAACAATGCTCACACTTTATGACCCCAAAATGATGCTCTCATTTTATCACCCAAAAAACAATGCTTTCAATTTATCATCCAAAGTCAATGCTCTCACTTTAGCACCCCCCCCCCCCCAAAAAAAAAATACTCTCCGTTTATCGCCCAAGAAGAACGCTCTCACTTTATCACCCCAAAACAATGCTCTCACTTTATCACCCAAAATCAATGCTCTTACTTTATCACCCAAAACAATACTCTCACTTTATCACCCAAAAATAATGCTCTTACTTTATCGCCCAAAACAATAGTCTCACTTTATCACCCAAAAACACTGCTCTCACTTTATCGCCCCAAAAACAATGCTCTCTCTTCATCACCCCAAAACAATGCTCTCACTTCACACCCTTAAAGAATGCTCTCACTTTATCACCCAAAAACAATGTTCTCACCTAATCACCCCAAAGCAATGCTCTCACTTCGTCACCCCCCCCCCCAAATATGCTCATTTTATCACCCCAAAACAATGCTCTCACTTTATCACCCCCAAAAACAGTGCTCTCACATTATAACCCAAAAACAGTGCTCTCACATTATAACCCCAAAACAATGCTCTCACTTTATCGCCCCAAAACAATGCTCTCACCTTATCACCCCAAAGCAATGCTCTCACTTTATCACCCAGAAACAGTGCTCTCACTCTATTTCTCAAAAACAAAGCTCTCACTTTATCACCCAAAAACAATGCTCTCAGTTTACCACCCCCAAAACAATTTTTTAAGTCAGTTTACCACCCCAAATAATACTTTAACTTTATCACCCCAAAACAATGTTTTAACTTTATCACCCCAAAACAATGCTCTCACTTTATCACTCCAAAACAGTGCTCTCACTTTATCACCCCCAAAACAACGCCACATCTGCATCGACATGTTACCTAAAAGCTTTGGGATTTCGGGGTCACTGCGACGTTGGGTGTC